>NC_030856.1:4406250-4491853 GCF_000208745.1 Theobroma cacao
ATATATATATATATATATATATATATATATATATATATATTTGAATAAGATCTGAAAATTTACTAGATAAAAATTGACCCGAAAAAATCGGAGAATGGAATGCACGTGAGAAAGATGAAATAAGCCCGATAATCATGAAACTTTTTCATTAAAATGTGGTAGCGACATCAATAAAAGCCGACCATACCAAAACACAAAAGAAAATTTGAAGTCAACAATCTTTAGCACAAAGTGCAGCTGGAAAGCTTGAGAAATGAGTGATGCTCTTTAATTCCCTTTCATTGTCGGCACAATTGTTTGATTTCTTTTTTGTGACGCAAGTGCATATGTGAGTCAAGATACAACTCATCTCCTTTTTTCCCTTCGGTCAAAAAGCCAAAGAAAATTCTAATATCAATGTGAAAATATGCAAAAATTAAATTTAAAAATCGGTAATTGTCATCCAACAGTAGCAAAAAATCGATTTTGAGACCTAAAGAGTTTTGGGAAATATAAATTATAATTCATTAACAAATAATTGTGATCGAGAACTATCCGTATTAATAATAATTAAGAGAAAAGATAAAGAGTTTGGAATCGTGACTTTGTGCTTGATTGGACCGTTTTCAGTCTGAAAAATTTAGCTCAAGTAAAACGTTAACTTTTAATAGATTAAAATTTGGTTTTAGAGGGTTAGAAATATTTCGATTTATCAACCGACGAAGATATCTTGATTCTCATGAAGAACATGAGAATGTAGTGTGGGAAAGATGGAATCTGAAGAGGAGATAAGATATGCCATGGGAGATGTCTTTATCTTCCGTATTTTAAATGCCTTTTCCATTCTCAATTGTTGTTCACGTGAATGAATGTAAGCAGTGGTCACAACTAACATAATTTGTTCATTTCACATAATGTATATTGAAAGTGACTGAAAACCCTATATGGTTCTATCTTCTTCTCTTTCTTTCTCAATTTTCCATTCAAGAGGGGGGTGAAACAAATAGGGAGTGAAGGGGAGAAAGGAACAATTAATCCCTGTTTCTTCCAAAACTATGCTCAAAAGTCCAATTAATTCCACCCCAATCCTCTCAGAAAGAATGTAATCTTATTGAAAAGAAGTGGTTCACATAAAAAGTGATTGATGTACAATGAAATGGTATTTCACTATTTCTTGTTTGCTTTGCTGAAAGTCAAAGATATTAACACAACTTTTTTAAATAAAGTGCCACCCCCACCTTATTTAGAGGGCAAAGGGAAAATGGAATCCCCTTAATCCCAGTATGGACCACGCCATAAATTTTAGATAATCAAAGAAAAAGAAAGAAAAGTCACTCACACACCAGTTCGAGCTATAAAGATAGAGAGGAATTTGAGTAGAAATGTGATATTTTATCTCATATCAAATATGAATATGATCATTGACAAAGGGAATGTGGTGATTAAAAGTGACGGTGGCCACTCATCAGTTTTTAATTTTTTTTATTATTATATGTATAAAATTTGATATCTACATATAGTATGATTACCTTTTTGATTACCTTTTAACCATTCTTTATGCAAAGTCTTAAATCCATCATTATACATGATCGTCAATATTTATATAAAATTCTAAATCAATTATTATCAGCAACTTAAACTCAAAAATTTTAGGACCATATGATTTTATCTCCGAAAAATTATTAAATCAAATGATACTTAGTCTCGGATCATTGCGAGAAATCTTAATTGTGAGTTAAATAAAGTCAAAGAATGCTATCTTAGTAGTACTCCAATTCCACTTAATTCCGACCAATGATTGATTTGCATGTGCATTACGAAAAGGGTGAGCATTACTCAATAAGTGGTTATCTTTTTTGTACTTGCATTTTTTAAAATTATAAGTGGGGGTTTTCTTTGACTTTATTTCTCTTTTTTTTTCTTTTTGTTTTAATTTTCTTGCACGAAAAGTGATAATAAATCCTTGAAGTTAGGAGTTTGCATCAATTTTTTATGTTACACGTGGTGATCTAATCACCACATGATTAGATCATTAAGGTAATTTGATTATGTTTAATATAATATATAGACAAGAAAGATTATCAAGTATTAAATAACCAAAATAACTTTATTATTAACAATAAGATTATTTAAAATTTATTTTTACTAAGTGAAAATTTATACAATAAGAATTCATTGTTCTATAGAAAATTATAAGGTAAGAACCCATAATTTCCTAAAGCATCTAATTAATTAAAGTTATTGACTTGTTTTGGTAAAGGTCAATATCACTTAATTGCTTTCTTATTGCTTATAAAGACTAAATCCTTGGAGATAAAAGACACGTTTTAATGCACACCATTGTTAAAATCGTATTTGTCATAAATAATTTTGGAGTTCACTTTCTTTCAACGGTAAAATTTTTTCACTTTTTGAGATACGATTTTAATAACTCTACAAATTAATGATCCAAAACACTTTCGATGATTTAAATCGTTATCACGTAATATTATTATGATGATCTAATCACAGTGAATAAATTACCCTCGATTTTAAGAGCATCATCCCTCGTGCCAAACGTCTCCTTACAAAAAAAAAAAAGATTTCTATTTTTATTTATTTTTATTGGTTGCTTGCAAATCTCAAATGGTCTACGAGGCCAACTATGAAGTTGCTTGGCAGAAATAATCAAAAGGCAAAAAGAAGGTCTAATTGCCGTACAACTCTTTGAAGTTGATTTTGTAAAGTCCCCATTACATGAATTTGTTGGCAAAGCCAATTTCCCATTTTAATTTGTAATTAATTCTATAATATTTGAATTTGACTTGATGCCCCTGTCCCTTTTGTGATGTGTTCATACATAAAACGGTTAGGAAAAGGTTAAGAAACTTGGATACACTTCCATCCACCTAATAATATATTAATTCTATATTAGAAAATTCAAATCTACTATATTAGAAAATTCAAATCTACTATCCCTAGCTTAGCAAGATTTCAATTGCATTACAACTTAAAAGCATTTAATTAATTTATTATAATTTATCAAATTTTCTGTGTTTCAAAATTACGATAACGTTTTGGATTGATTAAAATTTGACATAGTATTTACAAAAACTCTAAATTATTTAAAAAATTTTAAAAAAATTTATTTTTCTTATTGCATTCAATTAAATGTTTGTACTTTTATTTTGAACCAAATAAGTATTCATGACAAATGGTTGACTAACTGTTGATAGTTAAAATATCGCTTGTCATTTTATGACACGTGACATTAACATGTCATAATGGATTATGACATTACATGATACATGAACATGTGATATTTTCTCCTTTCACAGTAGTGCTACGTTAACGTCATGTCAACATCACATAATACTAAATAATAAATGATATTTTGATGAATAATAATTAATTAACCGTTAATACTCAATAGATATTTTTAATAATACTTGATAATATGAACCTTAAATAATATTAATGGAAAATTAGACACTTGTAACACCCATAACTTTTTCAATTCCATGATTGAATACAAAAGAACTTGTACCAAGTAGATCGTTAATCTCACAAACTTTGTAAAAAGCAAGACAAAGACATAAACTTGCAGCCATATTGACCAAATGTACGTGCAAGAGGATGTGAGATAGAAATTTAAAGTGGTGAGAACAACAACAAAGAGTCAATACATATCTTGAACAGTGATGCAGCCATGATGGGTTTGGGGAGCATTCCTGGAATGATCCCAAAAGTTTTGTCTGATTGCTCTCAACCTAGTACTTATCACTTCACTTGTCCCAACCTATGTTTGTTCGACACATGGGTGGCTTCACAGCCGTTGGTTTAAAGACGGATAAGTATGAAGAATCCCTTCTTCCTCTGTCTCTTCCATTCTCTTGTCCTCACTTTCCTTTGTCGTCTATGGAGTTTGGAGTTCGGACGCTTTTGTTTTGGTAATTTTCGGAGTTTGTGTGCTGCTTCCTCCTTTGCTTAGCAAGGTTTTCTATTTTTTAATTTAAAAAAATTTCAAATTTTACACTCTAGATATAAAAATCATCATGAACCAAATATTCGGTACCTTTTGTTTAGCAAAGTTGCTTTGGTATTCTTTGAATTTCACACATTTCATTTTCTCTTTATTGCTTTAAGGTTGCTTGGTAGTGAATGAATCAATGAGATATTAGTCCATAAAGTAACAATTTAAGATAAAAATTTTCAAATAACTTTATATATATATATATATATTGAAAATTATATTTATAAAAACAAATCGTAAAATGAATTAACTGATATAAAGTTGAATTAAATTTATATATAGTCTGTGTGATTGCACGGAGTTACTAAAAATAACTCATCAAACACTAGGCCAGCAAGAGTTGGTTCTGCTTTAAAAAAAAGACATAATACTTAAAAGAAATTATGAACTATTCATGAAAATTTAAATAAATTTTTATATTTTTATTGAATTTAATTAATTTTTTATATTTTTAGTTCGAGTCAAATAAATTTTTATAATTAATTATTATTAATCAAAAAATCATTTGTCGTTTTATGTTACCTGATACTGATATACATGTTAATATATTATAATAGTTCATGATGTGATATGTTGATATAACATGATAGTATGACCATATGATATTTTTCATCTTTTATTTCAATGTCATATTAATGTCAGGTGTATATAAAATGACAAATGATATTTTTCACTAATAATAAGTAGTTAATAGTTAGTCGTAAGGGTCTATTTGATCGAAATTAAATATATTAAAACTTGATCAAATTTAATAAAATAATAAAGATTCATTTAAATTTTTTTAAATAGTTAATTTTTTTTTAAATTATGTACAAAAGAATTACCACAAAAAGTAAAAGTTGCATTATCAAATGGGTTTTTGCTTGGATCGGTCAAAACTGTATTCACATTAACTTTCTCTTGGCTTGCCATATGAGTGGTTCAGAATTCAACCATGTTTAAAATCTTGGGAAATTGGGGCTTTGGATTGATAGCACTCACAATTGGGGCAGGGGCTAACTTGGATGAATATTAAATGAAGCTAGCTGATTTGCCTATTATTAATAATAAAACTCTACCCTATGACAGACATACAATTTGGGGTTTGATTTGCTACTGTTGATTGTGAATCATATAAACCTTAATTTATATTAATCTCTGGGCACAAGAATTTATTTCATATATATGTCTTAAATCATATAAACAAAAGGTCATCCCTTCTCTATTATTAATCACTGCAATAAAGATGTTAGCTACTATGTTTTTGTTTTAATGAAAAGCCTTTTAAAATTGTAATTGATCAATTTCTTACAAAATTGAAAAGGAGTCGATAAATAATATCAATGAAATGAAAAGACAGAACAGATTATGAAGATGCCAACGATGTTTATTAAATTTTTTTCGATATCGACAATATGGTACCGTGAATATACCTTATGAACATCGTGCTAGAAAATCACTTACTAAATTAAATTTTGGAAAATAACTTGAACAAAAGATTTTGAATTGTGTACAATGGATATCTACCATCTAAGCCAGTTGCCTTAAAAGAAGAAACAATGAGAGCAAAATTTCTAATTTTGCCCATATTTAATTTTTGCTATTTCCACAACTCTAGAGAGCTCCCCAATCTTCTCTTTCTTTAAGGTTGGCCCAAAAGAATTCCAAATATTTACACAAATTTCTGAAATTCCTCTCCTGTCCCTAGCCATTTCTCTTTCCTTTTCCTTTTTTTCTTTTTTTGGGTAGTGCTTATTGTCTAAACCCAAACCCACCCGGATGAGTCGGGTACCGGAACCCATACGGATCCATCGAGTTAGAGAAGTTCTGAGTCAAGACACTCGAGTTTTGTTGAAAAAACCCCGAGTTATCAGCTCGCTGGGTTCTGAGTCCGCTTTGTACCTCTTCGTCCACCGAGTTACCAATCTTATTTGTTGATGTGTCCATCTGGCATAGTGTAGGCTGCATTGTTGGGACATAGACGTCATTATTTCCGTAACCGGGGATCCCCTGACTCTGAGTCTGGGTTTGGCCGCTGGGTACCAACTCGCGCACCGAGTTAAGCCCTGCAAGACTCGCCCAATCTAAATTCCCACTACCCAGATTGTGGAACCCTGTTTTCGCATCGTTTTGAAGCGTTTTCAACGAGTTCATACGTGGCAAACCAAAGTAACGATCGTCTAACTCGGGAAATGATTCGAGCATGTCATCGAGTTGGGAAGAAGAAGAAGAAGAAGAGCCATTGTTGCTATGCTCTTTGCTTGCAACGCTCGACAATGGTTTTTGAGCACTCGAATTCTTCTTGTATATTCGACATAAAACCCAATCATCCAACTGCAACAAATATATAAAACAAACCAATCAACCAAGAATTCTCAATAGTAAATTCAGACAAATTAGTAGTTCTAAAAGTTAGCTGAGGGAAGAGAAACAAATATCTTACCTTGGAGCTTCCATTTTTACGGGAAGCTTCGATGAGTCGATACTCATGCATAATCCAATTCGTTTTAGTCCCTTTGGGTGCTTTCCCAACGTAAAAAACCAGAGCTTTCTTGATACCAACTTTACGGCCTTCGGTTGTGATAACTTTGTCAGTGCCGGTGGCCTTCCAGTACCCTGTACCAGCGACTCTATTGGGTCGTGATCCGTTGGGATACTTCCTGTCTCTAGGACTGAAAAAGTACCATTCTTTCTCACCAAATATAGCCTTGCCTATATCAAGCAATTGACATTGATCAGCAAATACAATCTTTAAACACGGAAAATACAAAAGCAAAAAAGTTGACCCTTTTGTCGGAATAGATGAACTCACTTGGTAAAACCCAAGGATCAAACTTGTACAAATCGATTTCTCCAATGATTTGTAGAGAAAAATGATGCCCAGCAACTTGCCTGCACAGATACTGCACCAGAAGCTCTTCATCAGTTGGGTAGAACCGAAAACCTGGTGGCAAGCTCAATTGAGCCAATGGGTCTGTCTCTGGCACCCCCATGATCAATTCTTCCAATTCAATAAGACAGCTAAGAGTTAGCCAAGGGAGAAAATGGAATAGTATAAAGATTTTATTCTTCTTTTTCTTTTCTTTTTTTTTTTCTTTGTTGAAGGAAATGGGAGGTATTTAAATAGAAAGGGTGCGGAATGGATAGACAGTATTAAAGAGAGAGAGAGAGAGAGAGAGATAAGTACGGTCGTCCTTGTCTGACTGTTAGCTAAAAGGACCCACTCAATGTTTATCACCGTTAAAGAGTGACACGTGCCCTAATCATGCGGCCGACCTTATCCGACCAAGAGGGTGCATGAACCGTCACGAAAATTTACAGCAGTGAGTCATCAATTTTTTAGACACGTGTCGATTTTTCACCCGTTTTTTCTAGAACCCCCATATCTCCAATAGGTGGTACCAAAATTTCCGTGAACCCCACAAAAAAAAAGTAATAAAAAAAATATAATGGGATTTGGGACCCCTCTCTCTCGCGCCCTTTGTTACTGAGAAGTTTAACGTTTTTCACACTATTTGCAACGGAAGGGGCCACGTTGGCTGATGTCGGACTCGTGCGCACACCTGTGTGAGAGTTAGGCTGGAATTGGGTATGATTGAGGGGGAAAAAGAGGAAGAATAAAAGGTGTATGGTCTTATTGAGTGACACGTTTACTTGATTTCTTTGCTTTGAGTGGTTTTCTCGTCTTTATGTATGGTTTGGTTGGATTAGGGGTTTCTTTCACTCAAGAACTTCTATGGACTAGCTTACAAGTTTTTATGCATGACATGGAGTTTGGATCATTAAAAAAAAGTTTAATTTGTTAATCTAATGTAGGTCAAACTTTTTTTTAGTGGTTTTCGTAAAAACAACTCGATTCTTCTTTTTTCTTAATTAACGAATTAGATGCTATGAAATTGATTGATTTTTTTGATTTTATATCAAAATTGATGAAATACGAATGAGACCATTTGGCATTTCATTTCTAATCACTAAATTCGTTCGTTGATTCTTCAGTAACAATCAATTCGAATTCTAAGCTCTACTTAATTTCATTTAAATTTTGTCTTGATCATAAATAAATCACGAAAGTTCGAGTCAACTTCAACATCAATCAATTCAAACCTCTATTTAATTTCACTGAAACTTCATCCTAGTCATGAACAAACCATTTAAGTTCGAATTCGTAAGTACAGTAAATTATTTTATAAAGACTCGCTTTCATTACGACTTTCATTCATCTAACTAAAAATTTATACCATCAAATAATAAAAATTTAAAATTGACATAATTATTGATAAAGACATAACACGTGAACTCGAATTGCCATGAATATTCAAAATCGAGTTCTCTTTCCCTTCTCTTTCCTTTTTCGTTCTTTTTTCCTTCTTGTCTCTCTTAAAATTTTGCATACGTGGAAGGCTTCTAGCTTAAGAGAAGAAAAACGAAAGTGAGGAAAGAGATATGGCATAGAATTTTGAAGTGTTTGGTGGGTCAAAGGGGCACGTAAGGTGGGGTTTAGTTCACATACACATAAGAAGTGACATGTGGTTTTTGATGAGAGCAATGGATTTTGACAAAGCCACTACAATTCCAAATCCAAAGCGTTTATTGTCAAATAATAAAGTTATGTTATTTAGTTTAAAAGTTTTATTATCGACGTATTTCCATATTACCATATTAATAGTGTTAGAGTCAAGATTTCATATTTGGAAAGAATTGAACAAAAAGTGGGTCAATGGTGAGATTTTGAGCCAACGGAGTTAAGACTGTAATAAGTTTTATTGTAGTTTTTAAATCTATTAAAATTAATTATTGACTAATTATTGTGAGACATCTCATCTAATAAAAAATTATTATAAAAACAAAACAATAAAATTTTTAAAAAATTAAGAGTATATTATGAAATTTTAGAATTTTTAGAGAGCGGGCTCCTACTAGCCTTCCATTCCCTCCGTCACTAAACATTAGTGTATTTTACATAAAATTTATTTTAAATTTAATAGGATTACAGGGCAAATTTCAACATAAAAATGGGTTTGGACTTGTTTTATGCCACGTGCAGATAAATATTGTGTTCGTGAGAATGAGAATTGGATTAATATTCTCTGGTAAAAGATTGCAGCTGTTATGGTCATGGAGTTTGGAGATTCTTGGGCACCTACCATCAAATTGGGTTTTCTTTCTTCAATTCTTCTCTACACACGTAGAATGATAGATGTCTTTCTTAAAAGGCACAAAATTAAAAATCAAAAGGGCTGCTTTTGAATTCAAGTCCCTTCTCTGTGTGTATAATTCTTGATGACAAGAAAAGGGAGTCTCTTTTTGGGGTTTGGCAGGATATGGGGGGCTTTGTTTCTTTGTTTTGTTTTTTGAGCTGCAAATTGAAAGAAAGAAAGCAAAAAAAAGGGGTTTCTTTCTTTGCTCTTAGCCAAACACAGCTTTACAAATGGTACTTTGATTAGTGAGTTTAGAAAACAACAACGAGCTACCTCTTTTTTTCCATGATTTTGACATGCTGGAAGGGGAATGTTCAGTTTCAATACAAGACGGGATAAGTCTTGAACATATAAGTAAAGACATTAACAGTTAATTAATTCTTCGTTGACATGGGACCTCTTATAAGAAGTATTAAGATTGAGGTAGATGCAAGATCAAAGTGGTTTCCTCTTTTTTGTGAATAAAAGAACAAGGATGTTGCATAATTGAGTGAAGTTTAATGTTATGGATTCCATATTAATAAAAAATTATGAAAAAAATCTTGAGCTTATAAGTAAAAACTTTCCTCTATCTACTGTATATGTTTTTTGAGTTGAAAACATGAAATCGTGACATTACGTCGTAATATTAATGATATGAAATATCCGTTTCATTTGAATCTTTTTAACGTGTGATGTAAAAGACATTATATATGTTGAGTCAATCCTCCCGTGCAAATTTTATTAAATTTTTTTCATATTCGATCTGAAAATCAAAATCAAAATCAATAATAAGAAATTTTGATGGCTACTAGCTTAAAACCCTAATTTAGTAAGAGTCCAAGTGTGTGCTAACTACTCCTCTGAAACTATATGAACAGCTTACTAATTTGGGTCCAGTCATGGCCGTCATAGTTACATATTCAATTCAGTTTAGAAAATTAGAAGTGGGTTTTCTGTTGTTTTTCATTTCTTAATTTGGAAAAGTAGGGATTAGAAGAAATAGTTGTAGCTTGCTTTGACAAAAAACAATTTGAACGAAGAAAATTATTTAGAGAAAATCAATGGCCAAGAAAAATAAAACCATCAAATGCAATTGTTGAATTGTTGAATTCAATTGTCAGTTTGAATAAAGAAAAGTAAAAATACAAAAGATTTTATGCACGTGAAAAATGCATTAGACAGGATTTTTCAATGTTTTAAGTCCACTACTGACAACCTGTCCACTGATTTTAAAGAGCAGAGCAGCCCTTATGTGAATTTTTCTTGCTAATATTCTAATCGCTGATGTGGTTTAAATTTATTTTTTTTAGATTAGGAAGCCAGAAAAAAATAATTTAGATTTCCATTTTAAGCATAGAGGGTAATAAAAATCCAAAAATTGAGTCGAAAAAAATTGTCTGATTAAAATTGAATCGTTATAAGATTATCTCTTATCGTCTAACTTAATTAACCGAATTGTATTATCTTGGTTCGGAAAATCCATGGTTTTTGGTTAAAAAATAATAATTTTTTTTACTGTTTCTAAGTCAAATACAAGATTCTTCTAAAGGCAATATAGTAATATGAAAAATATTATTTTTTATTAAAACAAGGCGGTTGGTGTTTCACATGAATCTGCATCTCTACCATTTTGACTTCACCTGGCCTAAATGTCAGCTGCATGAGCCTGCAACAAGTGCTTGGAAGCCATAATCTTGGACTTGAATTGTCTGCCCAAGACCAGAGAACCTAGTAAGTTTTGAAACCTTCATCTTGATGGATTGAATTTTGGGTTTAATTATAATGTCATGTGAAGCTACTTGGAACATTAATAAGTATATCAATGTTAGTCTGCATATGCTAAATGTGTATGATACATAGTCAACTATACTAATATATTTTTCAACTTATTTTATTTCATAATCTTTAATGAGCAATTTATAAATGAGAAAAATCCCACTCTTATGCTTATCTTATAAGTCAAAAATTAAAAAAAAAATCTAATTTTCTTTCGGTTTAAGTAAAAAAAAAATACGAGAGCGTGACGAATAAATATTTTATTTAAATATTCAAATTGACCAACAAAACATAGTGATTTCCCATGGAAGTAAATAAAATTTGTACCTTTTTCTACAAGTTTCTATGGAAATTGCACTGCACAATTTGGCTAAAAGCCAAGACACAAGGGAGAAAGGTCTAGCCGCCTAGCCAGCCCAAAACCAATCAACTATGGGATTAAAAAATCCTGAGTAAAATTTAGTCAAGATAACCACAATGTTTGGGCTCCCACATGTCTTGTGCATGTCCCCTTTGGAGGTTTCTTCCATGAACCTTCCACACTCGATAAATTGCTGACAGCAGAAGATGATATCAGTGTATATCAGACAAACTCTGATTTCAGTCACAATCTGTAGCCAATCTTCTTTCATCTTTTTTTTTTCTTTCTTATGGTAAGCTTTTGACAAATCCCAAAATCATTCCAAGATACTCAGACTGAAAATTCAACTGAGTATCCATAAATCATAAATATGAATGCTAGCTAGCTTCACGCCTTGCAGCCTGCCCAAGCCAGAAAAATGATGGCAGCTAAGAACACATTACATCATGGTTTGCCTGTTGGTTTTTCAATGGTGTGATGATGCATTTTATTGTGTTTCACACCTTTCTTGCTGTCCCATTTCTGGAATATGGAAGGTTAGGCAGCTGCCCAATAAGCATAAAGGTTTTAATATATTGGTTAAAACAAATCTTTGCCCAATCTAAAAATCAATATTTTAATAGTCAATGTTCTTCATTGAGTCATTTCTGATCAGTTTCTGGATTGACTGTAGAAAGAAATTACTTTAATTCCACATCAGTTAGCTAAGACTCTGATAAGAAATTGGAAAAGTTGGAAGGATGGGGGAAACAATGTGATCAAGTATGTCACCAATATGCAACTAGGCAGGACTGGCCAGAAGTTTTGGAATTTGTTTTTGATAAGAACGAAGTTTGATAATAAGGATAGGGACGCAATGTAGACATGATTCAAGCTAAAGTTTTTGACATGCCAACTGACAACCAACTTACAGCAATTAGGATTATGATGTGTGACTTTGACCCAAAAACATAAATTTGAGAGAACCGTGAACCAAAATTCCATACAAAACCCTGTCGCATGCTGTCCTTTCTGTAATCTCATATACTGGTGGCCAAAACATATGGCACAACAAATAAATCAAAGAGACAAATTAACAATGACTCAGGCCTGCCTGTACTGCCACAATCAAGACACAATCACATGGCCTTGTTTCAGGGTTTAGCTAAGGCATTTGCCAAATTTGTTCACCAGGAGGCCAACAATTGGAGAATTGTGAACTAAGAGATTCAAGTTCTGTGGATGTCACGGGAAACAGCTAATTCAGCTAGAGCTGGAATGATCTCCACCATAAAAAGATCATGGTGTCCAATCTAACTACGGTCTTACTAGAGCAAGCTCTTGGCAGTAGGGATCAATTTATTTGGCCATAAATGACATTGCGTATTATCAGTTGAGGTTCAAGGAGTTAGGTTGATACAATGACAAGACAGTTTAGGCCTTAACCACCAAAACTAGATGGGGGGGTCAAGTAATTTAATTAGGATAAAATAAGCACAGAGCATATAATTGAAAATCTTAAAGTTGTTAAAACAATGGAAGGGTATAAAATTTTACTCTAGCTTTACTTGTCATCCATACAGTATACAAGCCAATAAAATGAAAAACAAAAATGAAGGAAATGGCATCTCTAATTTGATTCATATGCTTGGTTTATGCATAATGTAATATGTTAAGCTACTCCTTTAATTTTTTGGTCACCCCAATTCTCATGAGGGCCAAATAAGCAATCATCCGGTATACCACAAGCATTATGGCTAGGGCAACAGCAGAGAGAAGTTGACCATCGAGGTTCATATTTTTTATCGTTGGAAAATCTCCAACCAAGCAAACTTTTCCAGGATCATCACAAGGGTAAGTTTCATTTGGCTTGTATTGAGACCCCAAGACGAGTTTGTATGTGTGATGGCTGATAGAAATGTATTTGATCCATGATATGAAAGGAGGGACATGTTGAATATAGAACCCACCAGCAAGTAAGAAAGTGAGTATGACCACTGAGCCGAGTATGGTTGCTGATTTAAGCTCCATTACCAAGGCACCAAGGGCTAGCCCTAGGCTTTGAGAGACAAGGACACAAAAAAGAAGGGCAAATAAGGTATGCAGGAAATTTCCTGCTGTGGGTTTAAGTCCTGCCATCCAATATGTTATTGTAACAAAAGCAGTGGGAAGTATAAGTTCCATGGGGAGATCAGCAATGGTTCTTGACATGAAGTATGAGGAAAGCCTGTACATGCCTGAAGACCGTTCTTTTTCGAGCATCATACGTTCCTGAGGGAAGGTGAAAATTGCTTGAAATAGAGGGAAGAAGCCCCAAAATCCAGAAGAAAAGAAGAGGAGTCCAATCTGCATGTTTCCAAATTAACCATTCTATATCATAAATCATATCAAAAATTAAAACCATCCAATGCTGATGTTGAGCTAAAAGCTAATTTCTGTCAGTCCATTCCTGTTAACAGCTTTCTAATTTCAATGTGAATTGTATAGTTTGCACAGTCATTTAAAGAAAAGCAAGCTGAATTTAATGGAATGAAAGTGCTTGGAAGATGTTAATTTACTTGGTCTTGCAAGTGCACAATATCAGATTGCCACCACATTAATCCTACAAGGACAGCTACCACCAGGACCTGAGCTATGTTGAGACCAGAGAATGACTCATGCTTCCTTTCCTTTACTCCTCTTTGTAGCAATACAGTGAACTGTTGCCGCCAAGTTGTAGCCCACCGTACAAACTTCTTGTTTTCCAATTGATCAGGAGGGCGATGCCTGACTTCTTGAAGCTCATCCTTTAATTTCTCAGCAATGTTGCTCTTGTAGGCAGCAATTAATGCTTTCTTCACCACGGTTTGCTCCTCTCGTGATTCATTCGATGAAACACCTACATTGTATATTGCAAAAGCAGCATAACACGATTTGATTTTCTGATCTGTGCTTAAATTAATAACCTTATTGAGTAAGTAATGCTCATGCATGGAAATTTAACATAAAGAATTTAAGTGCTTGACTGCTTGTATATATTTGAGTAACTGCAATGCCACAGTCACATCCACTGCTACATTCTACATTTTCTTTCCTTTTGCAGAATGAATGCAGTGGCCATATATATTTGTAATTTAACAAAATTATGTTCATATATCGTGTAACGATATCAAACTAATTAAAGGGGATGATGTTTCTACCAATTTGACTCATATTATTTGGGATGTTATTTCTATGCATCATCATTCTGTCATTTCCTATTTATGATAATTTACTCCGTATGAATAGATACATTAGTTTCAAAGATACAAAATCTTGCATGGACTGAAGCAACCTAGGACAGAGTGAATATTAAATCAGATAGGTAACTAACATAAACAGGCATTGGGATTAGATCAGAAAAGCTGGAGTGATGATATATCAGAAAAAGTAGCTGTAGTCAATATTAATGGAAGGTAGAGTTAGAGACCATGCAGGGAAACTTGAAGCTGGAAAATAATCTGATATATGAATTAATGAACATATCGATGGCATTTTAAAAGAATAAAAGCAGACCTGTTATATTTAAGACTCGGCAAAGATATTGCTTGAAGTGTTAGACAGTTAAGAGAGACTTTAATAAGGAAAAGAAACAGAATCATAAATGAATACAGAGAAATTTTAATGCTTCCTTTTTTCTTCTGTTGGGAATCATTCCCAATGCATTCATTAGGTTTCCCAGGCATTCCAAGATTGCTTTTCACCTGGATGAATTCCTCAGACATTAAACCCTGCATTGTGAACTATGTTTTCTACATGTTTCCCCATTAAGAAATGCTCCCAAGCCCAACTCCCAAGCCATTCCATTAAATAGAGCGATTGACTCAAAATGAAAGCCTTAAAATTTATTATCCTTATCTATACCACACACCATCTCGGTACTAAAGTCCATTAAATTTCAATGCAATTTGTACAGGATTTACCAAAGACGCATGCAAAATTTCCCTACACAAACATTTCTTTAAAAGTGTACGACAAAGTACAACAAAATACCTTGAATTTTTTTAAAAGAATTTTTTCTTATATTTGAAGAATCAAACCTTGCTATCCATGTCGGTCGAATATATGTCAAGCACAAATACTTCATAAAAAATGAAGCAGTGGAGTAAACACATAAGCTTAAACACTTGTTAAATGAGATCAATGTGCAATAATTCAGATGAACACATACCATTTGCAAGATCGAGGAGGAAATCTGAAGGGTTCATGGCAACTAATGGGGCATATCCGATGCTGGAAAAATAATCCATGGCAGCCGATCCTTGTCCATAATACAAAGGGTTACCTTCTGATAGTAGCAAAACCTTATGAAACATGTAGAACAGCCTACTTGATGGCTGGTGTATCGTCAGCACAACTGTTCTTCCACCTTTGGCAACCTCCAACAATGTTGACACAATCCTTTGAGCTGTAGTCGAATCCAGACCCGATGTAGGCTCATCCAAGAACAACAAGCTCGGGTTTATAAGCATCTCTTGCCCTATACTAACCCTTTTCCTCTCCCCTCCCGAAACTCCTCTCAGAAGAGGACCTCCAATGATGCTGTGTTTGCACTTAGTTAGCCCTAGTTGAGTGATCACAGCTTCAGCATGCATGATCTTCTCTTCTTCACCAAAAGTATTAGGTAACCGAAGAAGGGCAGTGAATACAAGGGTTTCGGACACTGTCAAGTGAGGGTAGAGAACATCATCTTGAGTAACAAAACCGGTATTTCGCTTCGTTGCATTTGAGAAAGGCTTGCCATTGTAAGTTATGGTTCCATTGAGCAGCCCTCCCAGGCGGCCTCCTAATGCAGTCAATAGAGTCGTTTTGCCACTGCCTGATGGACCTAGCATGGCTAACATCTCCCCAGGGTGAACCGTACCGGTGATCCCATTTAAGATCACTTTCTCTTCTGACCCCGAATTCTTTCGAAAGAAATTACCTTGTTTTCCAAGCTTGATTGTATAGGCAACATCAACAAACTGTAAATTAAAGCAACAGCACATTACTATGCTTACAAAATTGTATAGCAAACCACTTTTTCTCCATAGCTTGGCAAGAATAGACTGAAGAACCATCAAAACCATGCATATAAAAAGCTCAATATCATCCAATTTACTCAACACAAACACTGCTATAAAACCCATACCTCTAATATAACAGGTTGATTTGTATTCTCGAAGATGGCAGTGGCTTCAGCCTTCCTTTGAGCTTCAATGTCCATTTCCTGCTCCATTGTTATCAACCTAGATAAGCTCCATCAAAACCACAAGGAGAGTTGCTATGTGCATGTATATGAGAAAGAAGAAAAAAAAAAGAAAAACCTAAAAAGAAAGAGAGAGATGAACAGCATAAGTGAAGATGGCTGAGTGTTAGAAGTGTTCACGGCTTCTTGTTGTTGGGTTACCTTCAAATTCTGGTTTCTTACCTTCCCTTAACTTGCACAACTAATGTTTTTCTTTTATATGCAATTAACCATCTAAAAGAAAAACCCTAATCCCTAAAACTTATATACTATTAACCATCTAAAGGTAGCAGTTTGTTCATGGTCTATAAAATACTAGTAATTAATTAACGATCAAAGGTTACAATCAACCAACTTTTTAGTTAGGCAATACATTACTTAGTTTGTTCTATTCAAGTAGGTTGGGGAAATTAGGCAGTATATTATTTTGGGTTTAATGCCATAGGTAGTTGCCCAGCTACTCTGTAATTATTTTATTAACAATCGAAAAAATTAAGTACAGTAGGGAGAGGGATATAAACCGAACCTCCAGAATTACATGAGATTGAAAAGAGTTAAGAAAAACACTTAGTGAGAAAAATGTAATTTTATGTGCATATTTGTGAATGCAAACATAAAAGTGAAACACTTTCCTGTTACAAGAGTTTAAATAATTACTAAAGGAAAAAGAGTAACAATAAATTAACAGTACTACTCCTTTACATTTTTTTGAATCGTATATAAGGTAAATTTAATTTATCTAACCTAAGAATTCCTTTAAGCTTACCCTCTGCTTGTGCAAATACCTATAGGTTTTGATGCGTATGCCCCTAGTTGGAAAGATGGTTTGTAGCCTGGTTCCCTTCTCTGTGAATATGTGAAATCCAGAAAGATATAGCACTCAAGCATTTTCGAATGGAGGCGAACAAATATCAAGTCTGAGATGAGCCCTGATGGCCTTCTGGTATCATCTGTACAACTACCTTTGCGTCCATTTCTATTCAAATACTAGCCACATTGTATTCAATACATAATAGCAAGCCTCGATGTAATGCCATTAATTCTACTTGTAACGAGTTAGTAGGTCCAAAATTTTCAGAAAACTCAAAAATCATATTACTTGTATGATCCTGAAGTAGTCCCCCACCTGCAGCATTTTGAAAGGCATCTTTAGAGCTACCATCGACATTCAACTTTAACTCACCTATCAATGGTTTATGCTAGAGTATTAATTTAGGAGTGATTGATATTTAACGTTCGAAATGTAATCCCCACATCTGTGCTATCTGAAAGTCTCCCTTCCATTGCCAACTTTGAAATTGCCTCCCACAAAATAATTATATTAATATTAGTAAAATTATATTTTTATTTTCAAGGTTCATTTGGTGGGTAGGTTTAGAATTAATTAGATAATAAATAAAGGATTATTATTGTAACACCCCACCCTAGATGTTGATTTAATGAAAATATTTTGATCAATTAAGGCGAATTGTGGATGTTGGTAATGTGAGAAGATATGTGGAAGTGATGTCGTAACGTGCGAGTCTGGTAACTCGACCGCTAGACGTGATGAAAAACTCTATAATTAGGAGTCGCCCTTAATATTTTTCTAAGTACGATTGATCACCTATTGACTCGATTCTAATCGGTGGAGTCTTAATTAGATTTAAGCCCGTCGAAAGAATCTTAAACTGGTCTACGTTTTTGTAGATCTAGGTTCGGGAGTACGGTTACGCCCTGGGAAGGATTAGCACCCCCGAGACACCCGTTCCATGAACGGTACCATTTTTAGATTATCCTATTGGGTTTTAATCTTTAAATTCATTATATTCCCTTAGCTATAATTTGCTTATTGTATCTCCAATTTTATTAAATTATTTTATTTGACTCTAAAGTGAAATGCAGATGTGAAGTAAGATGAAATGCATGGCGTGAGATAAAAATATCGGATGAATAACCTTTTATTGATGACATTCTCCCGAATCCGCCCATCATACTGGTGGGATTCGGGGTATTCTCTCACCTAGAGAATTATCTGAGAAATTCACCTTTGCAAATTCAACGAATAATTCCCATAATTGGGGTCATCGTACGTTTTTTCTTTAAAAATAATGTTTTCGTGCATAATGAACCTAATACGAGCGAAAGCCTTTTATTAAAGATGTTTCTCGAGCCCTCCCATCATACTGGTGGGACTCGAGGACGTCTTTTCACCTAAAAAACTTTTCAAAAAATACCCGTTTTCGCAAGATCCTCGCAAGATCTTCAAAAGATTCCATCATCGGAGCTTAACTCGTAAACAAAAAATACCTATATGCAATGATATGCATGATGCAATATATATATGCTATGCTAATGCAGTTAACTATTTTTATCATTATTATTTTTTAATTGTTATTTTATTTTATTTTATTTAT
Organism: Theobroma cacao; assembly: GCF_000208745.1. Classification (NCBI taxonomy): domain Eukaryota; kingdom Viridiplantae; phylum Streptophyta; class Magnoliopsida; order Malvales; family Malvaceae; genus Theobroma; species Theobroma cacao. The sequence continues at coordinate 4,425,158 of NC_030856.1, forward strand.
TATCATATCTTTTATTTTATTCTTTTATATTTTAGTTTTATTCTAAGTTTCTCCTATATTTTCCTTGACGTTTCTTATTTTATTTCTTTTACATAATATTTATTAATCTATACCTTATACCACTAGATATTTAATGCTTAATTTTAAATTATTTATTATTTTGGATTTCCTTTACTAATAGTTTTTATTATTTGTCTATTTATTTAATGTCATGGATATTACATTTTCACAAATTTATTATATATATTTGAATTATTTTTTTTATTTTTTTCTTTTTATCTATCATTTATTTATTTATTATTCTTTTTGAACGATTTTTTTGTGTAGTTAAATTTTTATTTATAAAATTTCGGGATCTTAAAATTGAGGCCCTCCCATCGTACTGGTGGAGCCTTAATTCGGATTCCAAACATAAGTAAAATCAGCCCGAGATTGCGACTCCTCGCGTTCCGACTAATCATCTCATCATCAGTGTATTATACTTGTAGTTAATATCATTATATATTATTTTTTTAAGAGTTAATTTTCTAATATTGATTCTCATACCTATTTTATTATTTTAAAACTTAATCTAATAATTTCCAATTTCTTAATTTAATCTATATATAAATCTTTAGCCTATCATTTATTTCATTCATTTATGTATTATTATTATTTTATTATTTTTACTCTTCTTATATTTGTTCTCTAAATCTATCACTATAAACATATTTTATTTAGCAATCTACTTTTGTTTTGCATATATGCTTCATTTACTTAAGTTTAAATATTCTTTTCGTTCTTAAACATTTTTATTACTATGTGTACATATATATATATTTTTTATTTTTCCATTGATATTATAATTTATTTTAATATTTATGTAGTTTAGAACATTAAGTTGAAGCGACTTATATTTTATTTTATTTTAATATTTATTACTATGTGTACATATATAAGTCGAAACAGGCACAAGCGTCCACTCCTTTGTTTTTCATCTGAACATCTCGGATCATGATTTTCACCCCTTCTGTGTTTAGCCCTTGTAGTACTTGGACCTCCTTCGTGTCTAGATCGCCCTTTTGGGTTTTCGCTCTAAACACATATCCCAGATTCAAGTCGCCTTGTCAGGTTTTCAACTTGAATTCTCTTTTCTCCCTTTTTTTTTTACGCAAAATATTTCTTAACTGCATCAGCATTCACTGGGTTGGAAAACTCCCTTCCGTCCATCTCTGCCAAAATTAATGCCCCTCTTGAAAAAGCTTTCTTCACCACAAATGGTCATTCCCAATTTGACGTCCATTTCCCGCGAGGATCTTGTTGGTTCGGGAGAATTCTTTTCAATACTAACTCTCCTTCTTGGAACTGTCGAGGATGTACTTTCTTGCCATATGCCCTTATCATTCTCTTTTGATATAACTGCCCATGGCAAAGTGTCGTCAACCTTTTTTCTTCTATGAGATTCAATTGCTCATAACGAGCGTTAACCCATTCGGCTTTTTCCAACTGTACTTCTTTAAGGACTCTTAGGGAAATGATTTCTACTTCAATAGGCAAAACTGCTTCCATCCCATACACCAAAGAGAATGGCGTAACTCCCGTGGAAGTTTGGATTGTTGTGCGATAAGCATGAAAAGCGAAGGGTAACTTCTCATGCCAATCTTTGTATACATTTGTCATCTTTTCAATTATCCTTTTGATGCTCTTGTTGGTTTCTTCTACAGCTCCGTTCATCTTTGGGCGATAAGGCGCCGAATTGTGATTCTTGATCTTGAACTTGGCACAAACCTCTTTCATCATTGAACTATTGAGGTTACTAGTATTATCTGTGATGATCCTTTCTAGGAGACCATAACGACATATTATCTCTTTTTGGATGAACTTACATACCACTTTCTGGGTCACATTGGAATAAGATGCTGCCTTTACCCACTTAGTGAAGTAGTCAATTGCCACCAAAATAAACCGATGCCCATTTGATGCCTTCAGGGTTATTAACCCAATCACATCCATGCCCCACATTGAGAAAGGCCATGGTGATGTTAATACATGCAGTGAATTTGTGGGAGTGTGAATTTTGTCTGCATATATTTCACACTTGTGACACTTTCGAGCAAAATCTATGCAATCCATTTCCATTGTGAGCCAGTAATACCCTGCTTTCATAATTTGTCTTGCCAACAAATGCCCACTTGCAAGTGCCCCACAAGTCCCCTCATGGACTTCCTCTACTATTCTCCGAGCTTCGGTTGAATCCACACATCTTAACAGCACTTGATCTCTACTCCTCTTATACAAGATGTCCCCATCCAAGAAGAAACTCATGGCCAACCTTCTAATGGTTTTCTTATCATTTTTCGAGATTTGTTTCGGATATTGCTGAAACTTGAGATATTGCACAATGTCGTGATACCATGGTTTCCCATCTGCTTTTTCCTCTACACTAGAGCAGTGAGCTAGGCATTCCTGTCGATTGATCATGATGAGCTGGATCTTGACGTCAGCGCCCACTTTGAACATTGCTGCTAGCGTGGCTAATGCATCAGCCATTTGATTTTCTTCTCGAGGCAGATGGGTGAAGCAAATCTCATCGAAACTTTCAATCAACTTTGAAACAAATTTATGATACCAAACTAACTTTGAGTCACGTGTCTCCCATTCTCCTCGCAATTGATAAATGACCAAAGCAGAATCCTCAAATACTTTCAAAATGCGAATCTTCCTCTTAATTGCTGCCTGAAGACCCATGACACAAGCTTCATATTCAGCCACATTATTGGTACAATAGAAATTGAGTTTGGCTATAATGGGATAATGATCTTCTTCTGGTGACACTAACACGACCTCTATACCATGCCCTAAGGCATTCGAAGCTCCATAAAAAAACATCTTCCAATTCTCCTTATCCTTTGATTCTTCTTGACTTGTTTGGCATATCGACATCAAGTCCTCATCTGGGAACTCAACCTTCATTGGCTCATAATCCTCCTCTACCCTTTCTGTTAGAAAATCAGAGAGTGCACTTCCTTTAATAGCTTTTCGAGACACATACACAATGTCATATTCAGACAATAAAACTTGCCATTTTGCCACCCTACTTGATAATGATGGTTTTTCGAAGATGTATTTGATATGATCTAACTTTGCAATGAGCCAAGTAGTATGATACAGCATGTATTGTCTGAGTCGATGCGCCGTCCACTCTAAAGCACAACAAATTTTTTTCAATGAGGAATACTTGGATTCGTACTCAGTGAACTTTTTACTCAAGTAATAAACTGCCCTTCCCTTTTTACCCATTTCATCATGCTATCCTAACACACATCCCATGGACCCCTGATTCACTGTCAGATACAAAAGGAGGGGTCTCCCGACCATAGGTGGTACCAACACTAGGGGACTCAACAGATATTCTTTAACCTTGTCAAAAGCAATTTGGCACTCCTCATTCCATGCCCTGCGATCATGTTTGCGAAGGATTTTAAAGATTGGGTCACATTTAAGTGTAAGTTGTGATATGAATCGGGCTTTATAGTTCAACCTTCCCAAAAACCCTCTAACTGCCTTCGGCGTTTTGGGAGGAGGCAAATCATGGATTGTTTGAACCTTGTCTAGATCGACTTTTATTCCCCTTTCACTGACGATGAAACCAAGTAACTTTCCTAAAGTGACTCCAAAAGTGCACTTTGTCGGATTCAATCTAAGCTGAAACTTTCACAATCTCTTAAACAACATTTCAAGATTGATCGCATGATCCTCCATTTTTCGGGCTTTTACAATCATATCATCCACATACACCTCAACCTCCTTATGCATCATGTCATGAAAAAGAGTGACCATAGCCCACTGATAAGTTGCCCCAGTATTTTTTAAATCGAACAGTATTACTCTATAACAAAAGGTCCCCCACATAGTTATGAAGGTAGTTTTTCCTCGGTCCTCTAGTGCCATCTTAATTTGGTTATACCCTGAAAAGCCATCCATAAAGGAGAACATGGAATAGTGGGTAGTATTGTCAACAAGGGTGTCAATGTGGGGCAGAGGAAAATTATCTTTTGGGCTTGCTCTATTCAAGTCTCGATAGTCCACACACATCCTTACTTTTCCATCCTTTTTAGGCACCAGGACAATATTTGCAACCCATTCAGGATACTTTGCTACTTCCAAAAATCTCGCGTCAGACTACTTTTTCACCTCTTCTTAATTTTCAACAATATTTCAAGTTTCATCCTTCTCAACTTTTGCTTAATTGGTTTGCATTCGGGTTTCAAAGGCAATTTGTGGGCTACAATGTCTGTACTAAGACCTGACATCTACATATTCATGAAGGAGCTTTATTAATTTTTCTTTTTCAGATGGCATCAACATAGTACCAATTCTAACATCTTTCTTATTATCTTCATCTCCCAAATTAATTATTTCATGTGTCTCTTGATGTGGGTAATTTGTCTCCCCTTCTGTTCTACTAGTTTTAACAAGTCCGGAGTTAAATCATAATCCTCCACATTTTCTGTATCGTCAAGTTCACTGATACTTGTACCTTTTTCAAAATTAACTTCAAAACCATTATCATTACCATCTTCGTATTCATTACTTGGAACCCTGACAGACAAAGGGAATTGAAGGATATAGAGCTATCGTAAACACAAACAATTAAAGTAAAGAAATGAAATGATAAGAATGGAAATGGTGAATCATGAAAGGAGATATGAGAAATGCATTACGCATGTCATTTTATTAAAATGATAAATGATAAAAACCTGATACGTAAAGTTTTCGATGCTCTTGGGCATAAGCACAGATGTTTAGTTTACATTACTTTGGAATAGAATCACAAATGACTGGTAGGCTCATGGTGGTCCAGCTACTCAACTTCAGTTCAGGTGGCCCGATGTATGTAGCAGGGATCCCCTCCACATTTCCTGGCTGCTCTTCACATTCCTCTACTGCACATATTGATAAATTAGAAAAGGTTTCCCCTAATGCTGACACTGATTCTCGGCTCCCAATGGTGAGTGATACAAGAAAGATATGGCCTCCGAACCGAAATGTCTCATAGAGGTCAAGATATATCATTTTATGGGTTTCCAACTCGTGCCCTTTAAAGCAAGCCAGCCTTTCCCTCATTCTTTCGGTTATAAACTATTCTCTTTCCTTCTTGGTCGGTTTGTATCCCAAGCTAAACCTTTCTTCGTTCTTGGTGGCACGTATTGGCCTTCTAATGCCTTGTAGCTTTTTTCCTAATCCATCTCCAGCCTGACATCCCTTCCCTACAGTTTGGTTAATGGCCATCTCGGTGGTTTTAGAAAGCCTTGGGATAGGCGGTGTGGTTCCTTCTCCAACATAGGTGGTGTTGACAAACTCAAAGGACCGAAAGAAGCATTCGAGCACTTCTTCTATTACTTCTACATAAGGAGTATCTGCTGGCTTGCTTATGAGTAGGTTCTCTTCCCCGTTAACACATACGATATTCCCATCCACTATGAATTTGACTTTCTGATGAAGCGATGAAGGTATGGCCCCAGCCACGTGGATCGAAGGTCTTCCTAACAAATAATTATAAAAAAGAGCGATATCCATGACTTTAAATTCAAAGGTAACGGTACAAGGGTCGATTTTCACCGGTATCTCAATGTCCCCTACTACTTCTCTCCTTGTCCCATCAAAGGCTCTCACAATCATCTGGCTCTTTCTCATGTAGGACATGTCGATCGGTAAGCGGGCCAAGGTCCTCATGGGCATCACATTCAAGGAAGATCCATTATCAAGCAACACTTTTGCGATGGTACAGCCTTTACACTTGGTAATGATGTGCAAGGCTTTATAGTTTTCCCTACCTTCAGAAGGGATTTCTACATCGCTAAAGGATATTATGTTACCCACTGAAATATTCCCAATAATGTAATCCAAATTTTCAATTAAAATGTCGTGATCCACATATGCTTCGTTCAGAATCCTCATCAAAGAATTCCTATGTGGTTCCGAACTGAGGAGCAATGATAATAGTGGAAATACGAGTAGGCAACTTGTTCAATTGCTCGATCACATTGTACTCACTATCTTTAATGAACTTGAGGAACTCGACAGCTTTTTTTTTCGTCACCGCTCCCTTTGAGCCATTGGTCGATTCTTGAGATTACACTTTTTCTTCTCTCGAACTTTGCTCATTTTCTTTTCCCTTCTTCTTCTTGAGATTCTCCAATGCTTCCGGTGTATAGCAACGTTCGCTGTGGGTGATCCCTCCAACAATAATTATATTTGCAGCATCATCTTGAGGTTCAACCATCCATTTCCCCACATTTGAAACTTGTACATTACAATTATAATTCCACGAAACAACTTTGTCATTTTTGTAAGGGAAAGGTTTAAGGACTTCGATGGTCATTTTGGCATGTGTTTTGTCTTCCACAAACTCTTCCCTTGATTCATAGAAAATGGTTCAATGTTTTATCTTCACTGGATGAGTGGAATCTTTGGATGTCATGTTTACTACTAACTCTAAAGCTTCCACATAAAACTCAATCCTCAATTCGTCCATCATCTTTTTCACTTCTTTTCAGAAGGAATTACAATCCTGGATTAAATGTCCCACACATCCTTTGTGATACAAGCAATATGGTCCATGGAAGTCTCCCGAATCATTCGTGTCAGGATATTCTGGCCAAACCTCGAGCATATTAGTCTTTACCAAAGCTTCAAACACTTTCTCCATGGGAGTTTCCATTTCCCGAATGCTCTTTTTAACATACACCTCCCTTTCAATTGCATTTACTCCTACCCTAGCATGATTTGGCAGTGGGTTGTTGTTAACATTCTGTTCCTACTTTTCCTCAAAATTTAGGATCTCTGCCTTAATCAATCATTGCACCTTGTGTTTGAAAGCTATACAATTCTCAATCGAGTGACCTTCAACTCCATAATGATAATCACAGTGGGCGAAAGCATCATACCATCTCGAGAACGGAGGTTTCAATGGTTCTATGTATAAAGGTGCCACTAGATGGTTTGCAACTAGCTTGGTGAAGAGTTCAGCATACGGGGATTGGGATTGGATTAAACTGCACATTCTCTTGCTTGTTTCGCCATCCCCTTGATTCACTGGCAGTATTGTTGTTTGGAGGTTTTGTTTGCTATGTGGTTGAAGCTGCGACAGGTGCGGAAGTAGGTGGACGGATATTTGTGGGGTAAAGTGTCCGTTAGATGGGAGTATATGGGTACAGGTTAGAAAAGGCATTTGGCATAGGTGGGTACAAGTATGAGCTTTGTGAAGTGATATTTACAATTGGGTAATAGGGGTATGGTAGGTATGGTAGGTAAGGATTGTAGGCTCTTCATTGGGGTTGTCTTGAAGTGATGGTTTGGGCTTTTCATTCTTTCTTCTTAAAAGTTCCCCATTTCTTTGTACTCACAATCTCACCTCTTTCTATCTTTCTTTGCTTAATGACAGTCTCTATCATTTCTCCTGAGATCACCATATTAGTGAAGTTCTTTGTGGCACTACCTCCAACCGTTCATAGTAAAGGGCCCGCAGAGTGTTAACAAACATCACGGTGGTATCTTTTTTAGTCAATGGTGGTTGAACTTGAGAAGCCACATTCCTCCATCTTTGAGCATGTTCTTTCAAGTTTTCAGTGAGTTTTTTCTCCATGTTTTGTAAAGAAAGGCGATTTGGAGCCATATCCATAACATGTTTATATTGAGCTACAAATGCCCGAGCCATGTCTTTCCATGTGTGGATTCGATTACGGTCCAGCTGGTCGTACCACTTTATTGCAGCGCCAGTGAGGCTGTCTTGGAAGTAGTGTATCAAGAGCTTGTCATCATGGGCGTATGCAACCATCCTTTTACAATACATGGTTATATGTGTGACCGAGCACTTGGTTCCATCATACTTTTCGAAGTCTGGCACTTTGAATTTTGGGGGTATAACCACATCCGGAACGAGACAGAGCTTGATTGCATCCATAGAGTAATACATTCCCATTCTTTCTATCATACGTAATCTCTCCTCCAAAAGGTTAAATTTCTGATGGGCATCGGGATTGTCTTTCGATTCAACAGATCCACACTTGAGCTTCTCTTGTTCTTTCAGATCAGGTACAAAGATGAGATTTGAAGCACTTGCCCCTTCAATTGGCCTCTGTTGGGCATACGTTGGTGGTGGCCCTATAGGCAATGTCATCCAAAAGAACAGATATCGACCCATTGATGGCATGGGGATAAACGCATTCCTTGTCGGTGGTGGAGTAAATTCTAGTGGATATATAGGGTCTGTATTGACTTCTGACGATTGAACATCTTTCGGTGCACCGAACTCCTTGCCACTCTCTTTCTTTTATCTGTTGATATTAACTCCAAAATTTTTGAAAATTGGCCCATAATCTCTTCTTGCTTCTTTTTGATTTTATCCATTCTCTCCGAGTATTCATCCCCCATGATTTTAGAACGGGCTCTTGTGTTGTATCTGTGGAGAGTTCGTTTCTCTAGAATTTTATTCTTTATGGGTCAAATGTATAAGTTAGAATTTTATGTTGATAAATGCATTATTATTTGTTATTATTTTCATATGAATCATGCAATTATGATGCAAATGAAATGCATTAAAAAGAAAAATAGAAAAAATATTGGCCATCCCATATTTACCATAAGAAAATCCATATCCATAAAACTGAAATATCTGATTACATCATTGTCTAAAACAATTACAAACTACCAAAAGGAAAAACCAACTTTGTCATATTGGTCCCGAACCATCCTAAGGTGATCGATCAACCGCTCACTCAACTCATCCCTCAAAAGAATCTCTCGCCTAAGCTCTTCAGTCTTGTTTGCCATCACCCGAGCCCTAAATGCCACTTCTCTCATCTGCCCTAGCATCCATCTCATTTTCGCTTCTTTTCTTTGAAGGCTTTGTGTGCACAAATCGTTTCTTTTCCTCATCCGAAAATGCTCTTGCCTTACTACTTCGTACTGTGCCTTGTAGCCCTCTATGGTAGTCTCCATCAAGCCGCAATCGTTTCTCAACCCCTGGATCGTGTGTTCTTACCTTTGGACCTTATTCTGTAAAGTGTCGTTGATGCTTTGGATTTCTTGCATTTTGGCTATCAGAGAAGAATTTGCTGCGTTCGATCCCTCAAACTTACTTTGCCATTCATCTCGCTCTTCCAAAGCCATCCGCACCTTTCTTGCTGTCTCTTTCTTCATTTTTTCCAGCTCGTCCTCATGTCTCCGTTTCATGCTTGCCATCTCTTTTTCAAGTCTCTTCCTTGCCAACTCACTTTCTAATAGGACGTATTGGGGTTCTGGGTTTACCGGATGCTTTGATGGATTTTCTAGGGGGCACACGATATCCTTCACCCTTTGTGCATGCCAAGTAACATATCCAAAGTGATTTCATCGGTAACCCTTCCTTGATCCACTCTGCTCGTTTTCTTCCAGTCTTGTGTAATTTCCTCAATCTTCTTCAGAGTTCTCGGCTCCCTATATGTAAACTCTAACTAGTTGAGCTGGTGAGTCATAGGCACAAATTGCTCAGATCCGAACTATCTTTGTACCATTATCGGTGCATAACTAATGGCTCCCCATGGTCACATAAGCAGCACCCATGGCTTGTCCTCGCACTTATACATCACTTGCATTCGCGGCATTCATGGGGCTCTCCAAGTCACTTCAACGCTTATCAACCTCCGGAGCCTTGTGACTCACTCTTCTTTCCTCTTACAGTCTGGCCATTCACTCTCACAGAACTTAAGGATAAGACAACTCACAGACAGGTAAGGCTTCCAAAATTTGCTGTCTTTGCATTTGAAATGGCTTTTAATCCATATGGTTAGAAGTTGGGCACACCCGATGAAACGTCATTCCCCTTTGCACCGACAGTAATTCAATGATCTAAAGGTTTCAACTAAGATGGATGGGGCCGGGTTGATGTTTTTTGTCACTTGATCGAAGAAGTCTATGACTGATACCTCCACGTGACCCAAAATCTTCGAAAAGATCACTAAGCCATAGATTGCCATTGCAAAAGCTAGGAGACCTCGTTCATCCTCCATGTGCTTTTTAATGTATCCATTCAAGAAACTCCATGGCAGGCATTTCGCATCTCCTTTCTTATTCAAATGCTGATCCACCTCTCCAGTAGTCATTTCTAGCAACTTGGCCAACTTCTGCCGGTGTCTCGTCTTTTGGGCCCTCTAATATATCTTGTCAAGCTGCATGTGTTCTATCCGGATTAGAGAGGAGTACTCTTCCATGGTAAGGGTTATGTCCACCTTATTAAACACAAAGCAACGGAATGAAGGATCCCAAAACTGGACAATGGCTTAGAGCATTTGGTCATCAATAGGTACATAGAGAAGCCATGCAATGTGTCCATACTTGCTCTGAAAGTTGTCTCGGTGAGCACGTCTCCATTGTTCCCAAATACCTATCATCTCCGTGAAATCATTCTACTGAAAGTTCAGGTGAATTCTCTCGGGTAAAGTTAAGATATGTCCTTAGGTCAAACAATCTCATTTTTCTTGTTGAATCTGCCCCATTTGTAAATCTATCTCGTAGTCATTTTTGTATATGTTGAGTGGACTTGCTAATGACGATGCCATGGATGTAACCAGGATCTCTTAGGTTGGGTGTTGTGTAGCCAATATTTCTCCTATATGCAATTACGGTGTATGCAAATGGATATGTAAAATGCACATGACAAGCAAAATAAACTTAAGTTAGTATGGTAAAAAGAAATAATAAAGTGTTAAAAATAATGAGAAAATAATAAGCAATATCATGGGTATTACTAAATGTCATTAGACATTATTTACTCCACGATATTTTATTATCTCACGACGAAATTTAAAATAGAAGGAGCAGAAGAGATTCCTTAATGTGTACCTATTTATAGGGTATATCCTCACGGGTAGGCCCTACCTAGGGTTAAGCTGCTCTCGGTATTCTATATGTTGAGTTGGGTTTATAAACAGAGCTAAAGGTTCCCAAATCGTTCCTCACTATCGTCCACGGGGACTAGTAAGGCACCTCGATCCTCACCCATTATAGGCTTCAAACGGACTAGGTTCAATTTGAGTGGGAGTCTTCACTAGCCTGTGCGGAGGTTATCACCTCACGAGAGCGTAGCTACTAAACTCCATCCTAAAAATGGACATAACCCAGGTATATGGTTTATGCATGAATGCAAAATGTGCCGCGTGTGTGAAGGAAAATATCGAGTTTGGAGTAACAATCTCATATCCCTCTATACTAAATCCCCATAATTATTGAAAGCAAATAAAGTAATAAATACGAAATAAACGAATGCACCAAACAAAATATGCAAAATAAATAATTAAAACTAAGGAAACATCGAATTATTTAAAGCCTTGGACAACCTATTTTTTTTAATGGTTTGACTCTCGGCTGTCCCCAGTGGAGTCGTCAATTGTCGTAATGTGCGGGTTCGGGAACTCGATTGCCAGACGTGATGGAAAACTCTATAACTAGGAGTCACTACCAATCTTTTTCTAGGTGCGATTGGCCACCTATTGACTCGATTCTAATCGGCGGAGTCTTAATTAGATTTAAGCCTACTGAAAGAATCTTAAACTGATTTACGTTTTTCTAGATCTAGGTTTTGGAGTACAGTTACGTCCGGGGAAGGATTAGCACCCTCGGGACGCCCGTTCCATGAACGGTACCATTTTTAGATTATCCTATTGGGCTTTAATCTTTAAATTCATTATATTCCCTTAGCTATAATTTGCTTATTGTATCTCCAATTTTATTAAATTATTTTATTTGACTCTAAAGTGAAATGCAGATGTGAGGTAAGATGAAATGCATGGCGTGATATAAAAATGTCAGATGAATAACCTTTTATCAATGACATTCTCCCGGATCTGCCCATCATACTGGTGGGATTCAGGGTTTTCTCTCACCTAGGGAATTATCCAAGAAATTCACCTTCGCAAATTCAACGAATAATTTTCATCATCAGGGTCATCATACTTTTTTTCTTTAAAAATAATGTTTTTGTGCATAATGAACTTAATATGAGCGAAATCTTTTTATTAAAGATGTTTCTCGACCCCTCCTATCATACTGGTGGGACCCGATGATGTCTTTTCACCTAGAGAACTTTTCAAGAAATACCCACCTTCGCAAGATCCTTGGAAGATCCCATCATTGGAGCTTAACTCATAAACAAAAAATACTTATATGCAATGATATGCATGATGCAATATATATAGGCTATGCTAATGCAGTTAACTATTTTTATCATTATTATTTTTTATTTTTTATTTTATTTATTTTTTTATTATCNGGGGTATTTTTGTCTTTATTATTTTTTTAATTTATTTTTATTTATTTTTTTATTATCATATCTTTTATTTTATTCTTTTATATTTTATTTTTATTCTAAGTTTCTCCTATATTTTCCTTGACGTTTCTTATCTTATTTCTTTTACATAATATTTATTAATCTATACCTTATACCACTAGATATTTAATGTTTAATTTTTAAATTATTTATTGTTTTGGATTTCCTTTACTAATAGTTTTTATTATTTGTCTATTTATTTAATGTCATGGATATTACATTTTCACAAATTTATTATATATATTTGAATTATTATTATTATTATTTTATTTTTTCTTTTATCTATCATTTATTTTTTTTTTGAACGATTTTTTTGTGTAGTTAAATTTTTATTTATAAAAATTTTGGGATCTCAAAATCGAGGCCCTCCCATCGTACTGGTGGAGCCTTAATTCGGATTCCGAATCTAAGGAAAATCAGCCCGAGATTGTAACTCCTCTCGTCCCGACTAGTCATCCCATCATCGGTATATTATACTTGTAGTTAATATAATGATATATTATTTTTTTAAGAGTTAATTTTCTAATATTGATTCTCATACCTATTTTATTATTCTAATACTTAATCTAATAATTTCCAATTTCTTAATTTAATCTATATATAAATCTTTAGCCTACCATTTATTTCATTCATTTATGTATTATTATTATTTTATTATTTTTATTCTTGTTATAATTGTTCTCTAAATCTATCACTATAAACATATTTTATTTAGCAATCTACTTTTGTTTTGCATATATGCTTCATTTACTTAAGTTTAAATATTTTTTTCATTCTTAAATATTTTTATTACTATGTGTACATATATATATATTTTATATTTTTCCATTGATATTATATTATATTTTAATATTTATGTAGTTTAGAACATTAAGTTGAAACGACTAAATCCTAATCCTACCTATTTGAACATTGATCCTAAAGACCAGCATAATAAACCAGCCCAAATCACTCCACAAGTTTGAGAAGAACAATAGAAAGGTTTACCTTTGTGGGTCAAATGGACCCAAACTATGAGCCCAACCTGCCGTCCGTTCCAAAGCACTGTCTGACCATTTTGTGGCACCAAAACTTTATGGGCAAAACGACGCTGTTTTGCCCATTGATCTCTAAGCTTCTTCTTTCTTTTTTCTTTTCGCTTTCTGCTTCTATTTCCTCTCTTTAGTGGCCAGCTGCTTACCTTCTCTCTACACTTCCTTCCCCTCTTCTCACCCAAACAAAAACTCCCTCTATTCCATCACTATCTCACCACCAAACGGACCTCTCTCTCTGCCGTCAGTCGGCTGTCCCTTCACCATTCAAGTCGACTCTCCACCCTCCTTGTCGTCGCTCTCTTTCTCTATGTCGACCAGCGACAGGACCCAAACCTTCCTATTCGTCAGATCTCTCTTATTCTCCTTTAATCGGCAGCCCTAAATCGGGTTTCCTTTGTGGGTCAAATGGACCCAAACTATCCTTCTAGCTAGCGGCAACAAGACTCCAACTTTTCCTTCTTTGTCCGGCAGTGAACCCACACACCAAATCTCCTTTCCCACAATCAGCGGCACTCCTTCAAACTCCCTAATTTCTCCTCCAATCGGGACACCTACCCAGATCTCCTTTCACCCAAAATCGGTAACACTTTCCTAAAGCTTTTACTCAACCGACTGCACTACCCAAACCAAAAAATCCCTCCCCAAAAATCAAAATCCACCCTTAAAAAAACAAACCAAAAAACCTCTATGTTTCTCATTCTCCATTGTGTATTTTTTTTGTTTATTTTTTACTATTTTTTTGTATTTTTTTTACTGTGGATTTGTGGTTGGTTGGTTGGTTGGCTGCTAGAATAGGACTTTTTGGTTTTGATGCTGCTAGGTTTTAGGTTGCTAAGGATTCCTAGGGTTTTTCGATTGCTTGTTCTTTGATTTTTTTTGCACAGGATTCCTTCGTTTGTTGTGCTACAGTGGGGTTTTTAATACCCAATTCTTCATGCTTCAGTCTGCGCCCTACCAGTACTTTTTTTTTATTAGTTAATTATTATTATTATTATATTTTTTAAGTCCAAAAATATGGTGTCTACAAGTGAAAGAGGTGACATGGAAAATAAAATAAAATAAAATAAAAATAATATTAATTTATTAGTGACAAGTGAATAAGACGTGTAATATTGAAAGCCGATTTTCAAGAATTTTGGCTAACGTGAGGGAGAGTATGAGAATTTCCAAAAAAAAAAGAAATATTGGTAGGATGTACTTGTTGTTATTAAATAAGATATAAAAGATAAATATATATTTAAATATTATAGTGATACTTGAGTGAAATACAAATATGATATTTTTCTTGTATATGTGTAAAGTAGAATAACCGAATGTGGATAAAATCTATAATTGCGCCAATGAAGAACCAAGGAAATAACCATGTGATTTAAACAAGGCTATATGTAAAACAAGAAAGCCATGGTTTTGGCAATGGGACTACACGGTTGTCATGAGCAGAAAGCAAATATCTTGCACGTAAAGCCATGCGTTTATAAAGTGTGCAAGGTAACATGCATAGGTGAAGGGTGCCATGTTTCCTAAACACTAGCACCTGAAATTTTGTAGATCAATAGAAAAATTATGCAAGTGGAGAGATGGAAAATCTATGATGGCCCACGTGGCTTGTAAGAGGGAATGGCATTACATACATCAAGGCAATCTGAATTTCACCAACATGATCGACCAAGTGAAAACACATTGAGATTTCATGGATAAGTAAAAGCTAGGAAGGAAATAGAACATGCAAAATAAAAAGGAGGAGTAACCTTTTGATGAATCCGTCACACTTGGGGAAATAGAGACAATCGGCCACCAATTGCAAGAGTAAACCCGAGAGTCTTATGTTCCCTATTCTTCTATTTTCTAAAGGAAATTACAATGCAACAAAGCTTATTACCTTCTTCATTTTTCTAAGCTACCAGAGAGCATTCATAGAGCTTTTCAAGGGTGGTTTCAAGAGCAACTGAAAGTAGAGGAGAGAACTGGTTGAAGGAAGTTGAAAAAAAATTAGAGTTTTAGCCAAGGGAAGAAAACCCCCTATGTGATTCATCAAAGCCAAACCGAGGTTGCGAATCCATTTTTGAATGTTATGCTAAGAAATGCTATGATGTGTATTTTTAGTGATTGATTTGGTGCCTCGGCTACTAAACAACAATTAGTGAAAGCACGGGTGATTGGCACATTGGCCAAAGCATTAAGCCTTGAAAGGCTCGGCTGATGATGGTGGTTTGAATAATGTTAAACTCTGTGGCAGAATCGAAACGAAATTAAGTTAAGGCTCAAAGGATTAATATTGGTGAGAAATCCCACCAATTGAGGTGAGTGGATATTAAATTTCAAAATTATATTCTTGAAAATATATTACATATATTATACTTAATGATTGAATGAAACTATGGAAAACTTGAGTTGATAGAAAGCCTTAGGTTATTTGTGATTGTGATAAGAATTTTAAATCTATTTTTTATATTATATATATATATATGTATATAATTTCATGTTTTTAAAGATAGGGAAACAAACCTTTGATGAGTTTTTACTTCAAAAATTCTGCCTTGCAAGCTTTGTGTGGTGCTTAAGCCAATAGTCATTATTTGACTCATGAAAAATGACAGTTTTAATTACTATTTCATCAATGCATGTTGTTTGGTTAATATGTCATGCCTCCAAATAAATTTGTACATAAACATGTGATTTATAATTATACTACACATGCTTTATCACATTTCGTGAATACATCAGAATTATATTGATTTTTCTTTTAATAAAATAGAGACACTCGGAGGTAAGACCTGCTATCTCATCAAGTTAGTGTAGTTTTTGTGCATAAAGTAGTGATTATTTATTATTGATATTTGATTATAAGGGGGGACCTGAAGCCTCGATTTACATTTGGTGGGTGGGTAGTTTCTTTAAGTAAGTAAAAGGGGACTTGAAGCCCCGATTTATATGAACATAAATCCTCTGCCCCGTTTTGTGCCCCCATCCGTGCCTCCTCTCCATATTTTTACCATCTGTCCTATCCCTTAATGGGATGTTAAAAACGGTAATGCCACAATTTTTAACGTCGTTAATGTCACTTTAAAAATAAAAAGAAACAAAATCTCATTCTAGGTTTTTTTCTTATTTGTTGCCTACTTCACTTTTACCTTGTTTTGGCTGCCTGCTCCTCTTTTGCTTCACTTTCACCTTTTAGAAAGATACTTTTTGTAAGTTTTTTTATTAATTCTTTAGATTTCAATTTTATATTTATTGATTCATTACATGGTGTTTTATTGAATTTTGTGCTTGCAAATAACGTTCTTCATATTTTTCTTTTAAAAGGCATTCAGATTTTTTTATATCTTATTCGTAATTTTTCATGTTTCATTATGTATTTTGTTCTTTCATGAAAACATTGATATCAAATTTAGTCATAGGTGGTTCTCTTTTCATTAACTTTTTAATTTACACTTTTTTTATTTTTTTTATTTTTTAAACTTTATATATTTATATATATATATGTGTGTGTGTGTGTATGTGTATTGTTTAATTCAAATTTGATGTATTTTTATCATTAATTGTGTTTAATTAATAAATTTTTAAGCATATAGAATGAAATAGTAGAAAAAGAAGGTATGATTCTTCTATTAATTTAAAAGATAACTAAATTTGTTTATTTTTTATTTTTTAGGGTATGGATAAAGAAACTATAAATACAATTAATAAAGATCGATTATGTCGAAGATTATAATTTATTGAAGATGATATTCTCTCATCAATTGAACCAATGGAGGAGCAGAATCTTGAGCAAGATAAGTGTTCATACATGATTGATTCTAGTACTAATATTATGATTTCAACTCATGCAAATATGTCGGAAGAAATTATTCAAAAAGTTGGAATGGAATTTGAAACAGAACAAGATATTTATGATTTTTACAACAGATATGCCAAAAAAGTTGGATTTAGTATTCGAAGAACTAAAGGACATAAAGATAAGTATGATAATTGAGTAGATAGGGTTTTTTGTTGTTCTTGCCAAGGAACTCAAAAAAATGATAAAAGAGATAATAATGTCAAAAGTAATCGTCCAGAAACAAGATTTGGGTGCTTAGCTGTATTAAAAGTTTCACGATATGATGATAAATTACATGTTACTAAATTTATTGCAAAACATACACATGCATTAGCTTCTCCGCGTAAGTGTATGTTTTTAAGATCTCAAAGGGCAATAATCTCCCTCAAGCTATTGAACTTGAAATCGCTGATTGCTCTGGAATAACACCAAAGGAGAGTGTTGGGTTTTTGGCAAGAAAAGTTGGTGGACTCGAGAATCTTGGTTTTATTCCTAAGGACTACAATAATTACTTACGTTCTAAGAGAACAGAAGCAATGAAAGTTGGAGATACTGGTGGTGTCTTAGAGTATCTACAAAATATGTAACATGATGACCCTAATTTTTCTTATGCTATCCAAGTTGATCTTGATGATCTCATCACAAATATTTTCTTAACAGATGGTAAGATGAAATTAGATTATGAATCTTTTGGAGATGTAGTATGTTTTGACACAACATATAGAAAAAATAAAGAGGGTGACCTTTTGCATTATTTGTTGGTGTTAATCATTATAAGCAAAGTGTTATATTTAGTGCAGCATTGTTATATGATGAAACATGTGATACTTTTATGTGGTTATTTGATTCATTTTTTAAAGCAATGTTAGGGAAAAAACCAATGACGATCCTTACAGATCAAGATGCTGCAATGGCGAAAGCACTTGCTTCACAATAGCCTGAAACATATCATCGTTTGTGTGTGTGGCATATGTATCAAAATGCAGCGAAACATCTTAGTGATTCATTTGAGAGATTTAGTAGTTTTGCTAAAGATTTTAGTAGTTGTGTTTATGATCATGATGAAGAGGAAGAGTTTCTAAATGCATGAGATCATATGCTTGCAAAATACAATTTAAAAGATAATAGTTGGCTACATAAACAATTTAAATTGAAGGAGAAATGGGCTTTGGTTTATGGACGACAAACTTTTTGTGCAGACATGTCTACTACTCAAGAAGTGAGAGTATGAGTAACCAAATAAAAAATTACATTGGTTATAACTGTCGTAACGTGCGGGTCCGGGAACCCGACCGCTAAACGTGAGTGAAAATTCTAAAAAAAAAAATTAAAAGTCACCACCAATCTTTTTTACTAGGTGTGATTAGCCACCTATTGACTCGATTCTAATCGATGAAGCTTTAAATTAATTTTAAACCCACCGAAAAGAACTTTAAACTGATCTACGTTTTTCTAGATCTAAGTTTAGGAATACGGTTATGCCCGGGAAAAGATTAGCACCCCCGAGACTTTCATTCCATGAACGGTACCATTTTTTAGATCATCCTATTAGGCTTTAATTTTTAATTTCACTATATTTTCTTAGTTATTATTCTCTTATTTTATCACCTATTTAACCTAAAATGGAATGCAAATGGGAGGCAAGATGAGATGCATGGCGTGAGATAAAAATATCAGACGAATAACCTTTTATTGAGGACGTTCTCCCGAATCTGCCCATCATACTGGTGGGATCCAGGGTGTTTTCTCACCTAAGGAATTATCCAATAAACTCGCCTTCGCAAATTCAACGAATAATTCCCATCATCGAGGTCATCGTACGTTTTTCTTTAAAAATAACGTTTTCGTGCATAATGAACCTAATTCGGGCAAAAGCCTTTTATTAAAGATGTTTCTCGAGCCCTCCCATCATACTGGTGGGACCCGAAGACATCTTTTCACCTAAAAAACTTTTCGAGAAATACCTGCCTTTGCAAGATCCTCGGGAGATCCCGTCATCTGGGCTTAAACTCGAAAACAGAAATATTTATATGCAATGATATGCATGATGCAATATATATATATATGCTATGCTAATGCAATTATCTATTTTTTCATTTATTATTATTTAATTGTTACTTTCATTTTATTTTTTTTTATTATCATGTTTTTCTATTTTATTCCTTATCATTTTCTTTATACCTTACATTTTAATTCTAAATTTCTCCTATATTTTCCTTTTATAATTAAATAAATTATTTATGATTCTATGTTATTTTTAGTGAACTGGAAAACTTATTATTTTTTTGATGATTCTTTTTATTTTTATTTATTTTTTTATTATTTTCACATTTTTATCTTTTTATTATATTATATATATATATATATATATATATATTTGTAAGCAATCTTTTATTGAACCTAATATCTAATATTTCTATATTTTAATTATTTTTTTTTCCTTTCCTATCTTCTGTCTTCACGTTTTTTTATAATATTTATTAATTCATAATTTGTGCCACTTGATATTTAATGCTTAATTTTAAATTAGTTGTTGTTTTAGATTTTTTTTATATTATTTATTTATTTTTCTATTTATTTAATGTCATGTATATTGCATTTTCACAATTTTATTATTTATTATATATTTGAATTATCTTTATTTATTATTTTTATCTTTTTTTTTTCTATTGTTATTTATTTATTATTTTTATTGAATAACTTTTTTATAGTCAAATTCTTTATTTATTCAAAATTTCAGGATCTTTAAATCGAGGCCCTCCCATCGTACTGGTGGAGCCTTAACTCGAATTTCGAACCTAGGGAATATGGTCCGGGATTACGACTTCTCGCGTCCCAACCGATCATCCCATCATCGGTATTAATTATTTTATTTATATTAATAATTCTTTATCTTTTCATTTTCATTCTCTCTTCAATTATATAAAGCTATCTTTTTCAATTAATATATTTCATACTTTTGTTTCATTACATTTTAATTCTAATTCTTCCTAATTTATTCTCGTTTATTTTTTAATTTTTAATTTGCTATTTTTTTAATTTCTGTTCTCTCTTAACGTTTAATCATTTTTATATGTATCTTATCTTTTTTATTCTACCTAATAAATCTATTAAAATTAATTTGTCTTTCTACCTAAACATTGGGCCCAACACAACCACAAAATCAAAACCAAACAAAAATGAATACCTTCAGTGGGTTGACAGTAGCCCAACACGATTAGTCTGGCCCAACTGGTCTACCTCTCAAAGCCCACCGTCTAGTCCCTGTCCAGTAGCCTGCAAATGCCCAAAATTATGTCGTTTCAATGCCTGCTTCTTCTTTCCAAAACGGTGCCGTTTAAGCTCATATCTAAGTATAAAAACCTTCTTTTTTTTATTCTCTCTCCATTTTCTCCCTTTTGTCTCTCTCTCTAGAACCAAACACTCTAACTTCTCTCTAAAAAAAAACCTTTCTCTCCCTCATTACCCTCCGACGACTAGTAGGGCTTTTTGCCTTTGCCGACGATGCGACCCAATTGACCAAATTTCTCCCTTTCTTTTCTCCGACGTCGGCCTAATCTCCTTCTCTCTCTCTTGCTTCAACGCCGACGTTCTTCCCTTTCTCTCTCACCGTCGTTCCAGTTTCTCTCTTCTCATCCCTGCGTCGGTAGCTCCTTCTCTTCCCTGCGACGGCAGCTCCTGCTCTCCCTATCTACCGTCGCAGCAAAACCCAAAGCTTAAACACCTCTCTTTCACTGGCGGCACAAAACCCACAAACTCTAACACCCCCCTCCGGCAGCACACACAACAAAAAAAAAAAGCTTGTCTATTCTCCCATTACACCAAAATCCCCAAAAATCAAAATTTACCCCTACCAAAAAAACAAACTAAAAATTCCCCGAAAAACACAACTTCTCTCTTTCGCTCATTGTGTATTTTTTGGGTATTTTTTTTGATTTGTTTGTGGATTGTTGTGGCTGCTAGGAAGCTTAGGACTTTTTTGGGTTTCTTGGTTACCTTTTTTTTTATTGCTTTTCTTTTGATTTTTTGGCTTCCTTTGATTTTCTTCCCCCTGGCTTTGCTACAATGCCCCCTCCCTTTTATACTCGGTTCTTAGCCTTTGGAGGGGGCACGCTCCCACGACTCTGCCAGACGCGAATTTTTCGCGTCTGGCAGGGTGAGGGTGGTGCCTAGCAAGGTGCGTCCGCCCTGCCAGTCGTACCTCTCTCTCTCTTTTTTTATATATTTTTCTTTATTTTTTATTTTTTATTTTTATTCATTTTTTGTTTATGATTTTCTTTTTAATTTTATTATGATTTTTATAGTGTCTACAATAACTATGATTTATTACGTTTTTTTCATCACTTTCAGATATTGCTAGTTGATAGACGCTATGAGGAGTTGAAAACAGACTACAAAGACAACCAGAGCAAGCCATCTTTGCCAATTTCAGTGGAGATATTGAAGCATGCAACAGATGTGTATACTTTAGCAGTTTTTAAAATGTTCTCTAATGAACTTTGGCTTACTTGGGATTTTGAATTGTACACAATTAAAATCATTAGTAGTACTACTAGTTACAAAGCCATTGATCCAAGAAAACCTCGTCATCATACAGTTGTATTTGATTCATCAAATTCGACAGTCAGCTGTAGTTGTAAGAAATTTGAATTTGTTGGTATTTTATGTGCTCAAGTTTTGAAGGTGCTTTCCTTGCAGAATTTTAAATGAGTTCCAGATCAATATATATTAAAAATATGGACCAAGGAAGCGAAGATTGGAGTTGTGATAAATTCTACTACATCCACTAGATCAAATGATCCTAAAGTAGATGTAAGTACTCGTTACAAAGTTTTGCTTCGATGGAATTCTAATTTAGCAACAAAAGCTGCAATGGGTGAGCAATCATTTAATATGGCTATGAGTGATGGAGAAAAGACATTGAGCAAAGTTGAGACAGCTTTGAAGTAGTTATCAATTGAAGAGTCTCGAAGCTCCGAAAATGGAAAACATGTTTGTCAATTTGACGAAAGTGGGCATAATGAGAAAGAAAGTCAAAAAATCAAGGGAATCAAATGTAAACCTAAAAATAAAGATACATCATCTCGACGACCAAAAAATGCTTTGGAAAAAGCTAAAAGAAAGAAAAGACGTCAAATTGATAAATTAGTAGAGACTCCACTAGTTCAAGAGGTAAGGGTAATAATTTCTTGATATCGTTTTATATTATGTTTTGATTTAATTTTATAATTATTATTTCCTTCTAATCTATATAATTATGTATCTATTCTAATAAGTTCAAAGGATTCAAGTCAAATTGCTCACACTTTGTACCATAGTGCTACAAGTGGATTCAATCAATGTACTCAACCATTTCAATTTGTCCAGGTAATTAAAATATTATAATAGTAAAATTAAATTTTACATTTTATGTGTCACTCACATATTTGCGTATTTGACAGCAAACTCATGTTGATATCCATCAATCTACTATCACAAGCATGGTGGATTTACTATAAGTAACTCCTTTTATATTTAATAAACAAATTTATTTTTTTATTTTTGATTATAATACTTAATTAATCTTTTATTGGTATATGTATAGGCTCAAATACCACAAGTTCCTATTTCACAAAGAAAAACTTCAGAAGGAGACGAGAAAGATAGATGAAAGATATGACTTCACCAACATATTTTAAATATTATTGTAATTTACTTACGCAAGATAAAAGTGATTTATTTTGCTTTTAAGATAAAACTTCGGTTTTCATATTTGTTAAGTTCTATGTAGTTTGAATTCTACCAAACATTGTTTTATTTGATATCAAGAATAAATTTGGAGTCTTTGACTTATATTGGGTTAGTTGGGATGCCGAACTTGTGGGCATGTTTTTCATGGAGGCTACATTGTTCGATGGCTAGAGAAGAGTCACTTGTGTCCGCTGTGTCGCTATGCCATGCCACTTGATTGATGAAGAGTCTTTTTTTTTCTTTTTTTTTTTATGGGTATGGATAAATCCCACGTTTGTAATTCATGAAGTCAAATAGATATTGAGTTTTGCTTCAATTATAAATCCCATGTTGTTTTCAAGTTAGGCTTACATATTAGCTATGTCTCTTTGTTTTCTACCATAATGTTTATTGACGTGCTCAATCTGGGATAAACAAGTTAGAAGATGGTTTGCAATCCTTGTGTGATTACCTAAAGAATTAATAAAAAAACTTACAAAAAGTATCTCGCTAAAAGGTGAAAGTGAAGCAAAAGAGGAGCAGGGAGCCAAAACAAGGTAAAAGTAAAGTAGGCAGCAAACAGGAAAAAAAACCTAGAATGAGATTTTGTTTCTTTTTATTTTTAAAGTGACGTTAACAACGTTAAAATTTGTGGCACTACCGTTTTTAACATCCCATTAAGGGATAGGACAGATGGCAAAAATATGGAGAGGAGGCACGGATGGAGGCACAAAAGGGGGGCAGAGGATTTGTGTTCATTTATATTTAGTGACGTGGGCAGTTTCCACAAGTAGGTGATGATATTATTGACATGAGAGAGCAAGCCTAAGGGCTATACTAAACTTACCCAAGGTTAATGCTCACTTATGAATTGTTATTAAACATAGCATGACATTAATACTTAAAATTTGTTTTTACATGGCAAATGAGATTTATGTATTTATTGGTGGTTGGTTATTTTGCATTTTTTATGTTTGAGATTACTCATTTTATACTTGCCATTGGATTTACTGTGGAAAAGATACTAAAGTTGAGAGATTTTCCAACAAGCTAATTATAAACATTTTCCATATGTGTTTACTTATGAATTTTTTTTTTTTAAGACTTGCAAGGCATAAAAATCTCTCGGTTAATAGATTATATTTTCACCACTTATTCTTGGATTTATAAATATTTCACTTTTATGTTTGTTTCCCCTCCCTTCCTACTCACGGAGCCAATGATCGCTGAGTTGGTGAGACTCACTCATGCTATTTAATGTACAGATAAATAAATAGTTGAAGATATCGTTAGCGAGGATTCCTTTCGTAGCTATGTAGGTAATGGCATCCCTTAGCTTTCTTTGACTTGCTTCGCTGTCCAATCATCAAGTCATTTTTTTAAAAAAAATTATTTGAAGTGATGTATCTAAACTATTTTGGGTCGAGGTCCTTAAATGTTATGACACTAACTTCAGAGTTGTATCATTTAAAGGGGATGTATAAGTACTCGATAAATTTTATTTTGGAATTTGATGTGTGGTGGAGAATTTAGTTATCATTATTTTGATGCATGATAATGGTACATAAATATATTATATATTGATATTTAATGAAATCAATTGGAGTAGTAAGGAGGATATAAGGGAAGGAATATATAGATAACACAAAATGTTTATACGGTTAGTCGGGTTGTGTAGGCATGTCTATACGATCTATTCGTCGATAACAACAGTAGAAATTGATCGTTACAATTATTCTATATATATATATTGCCGGAGTTCTAAACTCCATTCATGAATATTAAAATATGATCACACTTTTTTTTAATTTATCATATTAAATTTTTTAATAGTAATCTTTTAATTTCATTGATGGAATTTAAAAACTCTATCGATGTGATATTATAGGATAATAATTTAATAAATAAAAGTTACGAACAATATGCTTTTTCTTTCGTCAAGAAATTGTAATGGTGCAAAATTGGAACAATTTTTTCACTTGATGCAAACTTTTATTTTAATATTTTATCATGCTTTTTTTCTTATTCAATCACATTGTTTACCCAATACTTTTTGGAAATTTGTAATATTTTTAATTATGACATGTCAATTTAGGTATATGTATTAGGTATGTTATAATTAAATACTTAAATATATAATTTGCATAAAGTACTAATTCATGTGTCCGCAGACTTATTTAAATAGATGAAATTAAGCTGAATTTTTTACTAATAATATAATTATAGCATTGATCCTTTATAAAAAAAAAAGATTATACTTTAATAATTATGAATCGAACTTTTCTTCATTATTTTTTAATATATTCTTAATACATATTAAATTGATATTTAAAGGGAAAAAAAATCTTCTCTAATCTTCGGCCCAAAAAAGGAAAAACTTCATTACTACCCACAATTCTAATTGAATTTTTGTAGGGCCATGAAGTTCATTGGCCCATAAGCAGCATTTGTTTGACAGATTTGGCAATTCAATTATTCCAACATATTATGACCCACCAATGGGTTTATATAATTTAGGCATAATATTTAAAAGAAATCTTTAAATTATTTGGAAAATTAAAATAAGTTTTATACTTTTATTACATTCAATTAAGTTCATATATTTTTATTTAGAGCTAAATAAGCTTTTATATTTTTATTTTTAGTCAAATAAACGCTTATGATTAGTGATTAATTTAGTCAAAATGTCATTTATCATTTTATATCATATGGTACTGATGTGGCATGCTAACATATCATAATTGATGATAATGTAGCATACCGATAAATTAAAATTGATGATAACATGACATACTAATTTAGCACGAAAACATGATCATGTAGTATTTTTCACCCGCTACATCAACACCATATGATTAAAATGATAAACGGCATTTTAACTAATAGTAATTAGTCAATCCTTAGTTATAAGGACTTATTTGATTCAAAATAAAAGTATAAAAGCTTGATTAAACTCAAATAAAAGAATGAAAGCTCATTTGAATTTTCTTAAATAGTTTAAGATTTTGTTTTTTAGCATTATGCCTGTAATTTATTCTTTGTGTTTGGGTCTTCCATAAAGAGGAAGCACTATCCTTTTCATACTCTTTAATTGTCCTTAAATTGGAGGAAGGAAATTTAATATTTTAATTTAGGTATGTTTTTATAAGAAAAGTATAAGTACTATTAAATTTGAATTTACTTTAAAATTTTTAATTGGATTGAAAAATATTGAATCATTTGGTTTATACATGAGTCAGTGTCATTGTATCTAAAAAAATTAATTTTGGAAATGAATTTCAAGAAATTTAATGGTCAATACAGTAACAAGAATAATTAGTGGTATAAAATATATTTAGTAATGAATTAAGTCCCTTTCTTCCAACTTCCAATTGTCTCCTAGGATTTAATTATTAACAACTTGGTACATGCAGGGCCCACTTGTGTATCAATATTTGGAAGGAATCATGTTATTAATTTTTATTATCATCCCCTACTTTGCTACAATATCTTTGTGTTGTGTTGTATGAGTAAGATGCCTGTTAGTACCATAATTCAGCTCCCATGGTTGTTTTTCTTTGTTGTGCATCTGCTTCTTTCTGCTAGTTCTGATGGTAAAGATTTCGACATTGAAAGCCAAGATGTTAAAAGATCTCAATTCCCAGACAATTTTCTCTTTGGCACAGCTATATCTTCATATCAGGCATCTGCTATAGCTCTTTCTTTCTTTTCTTTCTTGCTTTTGCTGTAATAGTTTGTTTTCATCTTTGGTTTTTCAGTTCTGGTTTTCATGTGATAGGTTGAAGGAGGATACCTTGATGATGGTAAAGGCCTCAGCAACTGGGATGCTTTCAGTCATGTCCCAGGTAAACAGGAAATGCTGATATATATATCCCATAGTCAAACTTGTATGAACATATGTGTAAAGCTTAACTACTTGATCAATTAACTTTTTCAGGAAACATTAAGAATAATGAGAATGGAGATGTTGCAGATGATGATTACCATCTGTTTTTGGTATGTTTTTGCTTGACAGTTCATCTTTCTTACTTTCAATCTTTCGGACAAGAAGAAAAAAGTATCGACTGTTGCTTTGTTTATGTATCATACCAGGAAGATATTGAGATGGCTCGTTCTCTTGGAGTAAATTCATATCGGTTTTCAATTTCATGGGCCAGAATTCTACCCAGTATGTCCGTCAGTAACCAGAATCTTTACTAGGTTATGTTTAGATTATAACAATTTTAAAATCCTTGAGTGGTGGAACAGGAGGAAGGTTTGGTGAAGTCAATCCAAGTGGAATCAAGTTTTATAACAATATCATAGACAACCTCTTGATCAGGGGTAAGGGGTTCAGAAACTTGGGGAAGCAAAAAGTTTTGGAGGAAAATTGTTTCTTGTCAATGATATAATTGATTAAACAAATGCATGAAAGCAGGAATTGAACCATTTGTGACAATTTTCCATCATGATCACCCACAAGAACTGGAGGACAGATATGGGTCTTGGCTCAGTCCTCTGATGCAGTAATTTCTCCTCTCATTCAAAGCAATTCTATATTTTTGGGCCAAAAAGCAGTCATGTTGTTACGTTGCCTGATTCCAGTGCTTTTGTAGGGAGGATTTTGTTCTCGTTGCTGAAACTTGTTTCAAGAACTTTGGTGATAGAGTTAAGTACTGGGTAACTATCAATGAGGCAAACCTGTTTGCAGATATGGCCTATATCAGGGGACTTTATCCACCGGCTCGTTGTTCTGCTCCTTTTGGAAATTGTTCTGTTGGCAATTCTGACATAGAGCCTCTTGTCGTTCTGCACAACATGTTACTGTCACATGCCAAGGCTGTTAAGCTATACCGAGAACAGTTTCAGGTTACAGAATGACATTCTGAACTTATTTTCTAGCTTGAAGTTTCCTTGAGGACATTTCTCTTACCCCAAATTTGATGCTGGTGCAGCCAGAACAAGGTGGTTCTCTAGGATTAATTGCACATTCACATATGTATGAACCATTAAGAGATGGAGAAGCTGATCTTCAAGCTGTGAAAAGAGCTCTGGCTTTTACAGTTGGCTGGTGAGTGATCTAAATCAAAGCACAAAGTTGTTTTGCTTCCTTTTCTATACATTCAAGCAGCAATATTAATGACAGGACTTAAGATTGGTATGGGTCTTATTTGATGATAGACTCGACAAAAGTTTATAAGTTAGATGAGCATTCATTTGCTATGACCATTTGATGTGCAACATAGCCTCCTTTTCACCCTTCAGCATCACCATCAAGCCTTCTAAAATTCAAAGAAATTTAATGGCTGGTGGGGCTGAAGGAATAGGATACACACAATCTGTGTGAACCAAAGCAAACCAAGTCCTTTGGACTTGAACTACACATTTGCTTTATGTAATTAGTGAACCACAGCAGATAACAAAATCTGGCAAACCATTCATCTGCAAATAGAATCATTATGAGAGTACAAGACTCACATACAGATGAAGATAAGTAAAAGAAAAAGATTAAAATTTGTGACATCCCGATCTCCTACCCTTACTGTAGGCCTTAACTGTTATTGAATTCTCAAATGAGGTCTGTTTAACGTTGCCTTGCAACAGTAAATATATATCGGCCATTAGGCCAGTCAGAAACAAGTCAGTTGTGTATCCAAAAAGAGAAATCAGTGATCACAATGTGGAGACTGAGAAATCAGGACCTAACGTTGATATTAATTGCAACATAGTTCTATATGTCATGGAGTCCACATCAGTAAGAAATAGAGTAAATATTGGATAAATAAACACAAATCTTATTCTACTTAACAAGCATGTCTTTTAGATTAAAAATGAGAATCCATGAGAAGTAATATCAAAACAGACTCAAATCATTACCAATGTAGGACTCTTATGAGAGATACAAGTGCAAGGGTCCCCTTTCCTCTATGGAGAACTAGTGCAATGAGGATGTTGCACAATTGATTGGAGTAGAACGTCACGGATTCCACATCAATAAAAAATGGACTGAATCGTAGGTATATCAACATGAACCTTCCTCCACCTAACAATTATATTTTCTGAGTTGGCAATGTGAACCAATGACACTATGACTTTTCTTAACTATTTATATATCATGACAAATGCTTGCTTTTTTTTACTTTCAATTTTTTTATTCAAGAGAAAAGATGCTATCCATTCTAGAAGTGTTATATGTTGAACAAGGTTGTTACCTAAGATATGCTCTTCAAGATTAACATGAATTAGCAATCACTAAGCAGGGCAATAGATCCTTTAGTGTTTGGAGATTACCCTCCTGAAATGCGCCAATACCATGGGAGTGAACTGCCAAGGTTTTCTCCAGAAGAAACCGAGTATGTGAAAGGCAGCATTGATTTTATTGGCATTAATCATTATTCAACATTATATGCCAAGGACTGCATCCATTCTCATTGCGCCTTAGGTGGAGACCATTTCATCAGAGGTTTTGCGTACACAACTGGAGAAAGAGATGGCATTCTAATCGGAGAACCAGTAATTCCTTTTCATTCATTTCTAATTTCTCTTGCATTAGACTTTGTACTTTCCAGATTTAATTAGGTGTTCCAGTCCCCCTTCCCCTTGTCTCAGTTTATTACAAGATCACTTTGCTGTTTCTGGCAGACCGGTGTTGAAAGATTTTATGTTGTTCCAAGGGGCATGGAGAAGATTGTTGATTATGTTTCGAAACGATACAATAACATGCCCATATATGTAACAGAGAATGGTAAGCTGCAGAGCTATATTTCTATATATGGGAATTGAAGTCTGTGAATCCATTTTTAAAGCTCTCAATCCATGCAACTGAGTACAGCCTTGACAGTAGTAGGCATACCAATCATGGAAAAGCTGATAGATAGTATTTAAACTGGTAAAAGTAATCTTCCAGGTCAAATGTTGGCTTAAGGAAATTATAGGGATTCTGTTCTGTAACTTGACAACTGCTTCTTGATCATCATTTGGATTCTGTTCTGTAATTAGAAAACTTACTGTGACAAACTTACACTCTTACAGGATATTCTCCACCACAGACTGAACAAGTGCCAGATTTGCTGCATGATGTCAACCGAATCAAGTTCCATAGAAGCTACCTTGCTGCTTTGGCGAGAGCAATAAGGTAAGTGAATTTGTCTTCCTTTCCTCACCTTGGATCTTGTTTACTTGAATATACTACTGATAAGCAACAATTTCTTTCGGCTCATAACTTATGCACTCAAGTTGTTAGTAGCTGCTGGAACTTGTTTCTTTCTTTTCTAACGCATTGGAACACAATAAAAGACAACATGATCTTCACTCTTCATTTATGTCTCAAACACAAAAAATTGCAGCTCTGTTTACCTAAGACTGGGTTCTTATTTTGATAGGAATGGTGCTGATGTGCGCGGATACTTTGTATGGAGCTTGATGGATAACTTCGAATGGACAGGAGGTTACAGTGTAACATTTGGAGTTTACTATGTTGATCGTCAAACCCTGAAGAGGACTCCGAAGCTTTCTGCTAAATGGTATGAAGATTTTCTCTCTAACAGAAGCCACGGAAGCAACAGAGATGGGTTCAAGAACAGAAAAGAGGGTTCTAAACGCTCTCCGAAAAGCAAAAATATCGTAATTACCAGAACAGAAGCTAAAGCAACAGAAAGGCGATGATACCAGTAGATTTCATCATCCTTATGTTGTTGACATCCTAGTTTTGCCCCTTCATGCTTTGAAGGTTGCACCTGTATGATAAAGTAGATGATGGTGCATAAAAACTTGATGTTTATATATGTCCTAACGTTATTTACATGCTCGTTTAAGCTGATTAAACAAGAGCAGTTCCTCTTTCATGGGCGAAATTGCCTTGCAGATGATCAAATAATTTGATCAAACAAATGCATGAATGCAGGATTTGAGCCATTTGTGATGACCCATTCAAACTAAATCTAACCCCTTTTGGAAGAATTAAGAACACCCAAATCAAAAATAACACATTAAAAATCAATTCAGCAAAAAGATTATTTTTTTTCTCAGATAATTTATTGCAGAGGAAAGAAACATGAATGCATAAAGAATTACAAACAAAACTAAAAATTAAATGAGAATTATTGAATTAAAATGAACTTATTTAATGGATTATTAGAGAGAGAAAAAAAAAATATGTTTTTTCTTGGGGAGAGAGAGAGTTGTACCCTTAGAAGAAGAACGGTGGCTAGGCTTTTTTAGAAAGGGAGGAAATTGGCGGCAGAAGGAAGGGAAAAGAGAAGAAAAGAAGAAAAGAGGAAAAGGGAAAGAAAGAGAAAGCCGCCGTCGGAATGGCCTAGGCCGACGAAGGCGACCGCGCCGGGGACCGAGGAAGGGAGAGAGGGTTGAGAGAAAGGGGTTTCCTAAAGTTCCTAATCCGGTTCGAGGTTTTGCACGAAAACCGGTTCCAGGGTAATAAGGGTTTCCGTTGGACCCGTTGTTGGGTTTTCTGACCGGTTTTAGGAAGAGAATTTTTGGAAAAGAAAAGAGGAGGGAGGAAAAACATCACCGGCGACAAAACTGGCGCCACCGGCGACGGCAGCAAGCGAAAACAAAAATGAAAGTGAAAGAGAAATAGAACAAAAGAAACAGTGAAACAAGAAGAGAAAAAGAAAAGGATGAAAGGGAGAAAGCCAGAAAGAACCACCGACAGCGAGAACAGTACTACCGTCGGCGGCGAGGAGTTAGGAACTAGAGCGAGCTGGCCGTGAGGGGAAGGGCAGGGCAGAAAATGAGGGTCAGGCCTGGCGGCTTTTGCGAGGGAAACAAGGGGCAGAAAATGATGTACAAGACTTCAAACGACATCGTTGGTGTTAACAAATATGGTTAAAATACCTATCATTTTATTCAATTTAGTCTCTGTACTCAAGATCAAAATAATTTAACCTCTTAATTTTAGAAATCATTTCAATTTAATCCTTCTTCCTAAGGGTATTCAATTTTACAGTTAAAAGGATGACGTCAGTGTTGAAGTCATTGCTTATAAAAAAAATAAAAAAGAGATATATGGAGTTAGAAATAATTATAAAAATAATTCTTCATTCTAACTTACTTAATTTAGATATGACAAATCTCTTATTACAAATTTATAACCATAGAATTTGAGCTGCATCCGTTAGTGCATAATCTCTCCTAAAGAGTAAGGTTTGAATCTTTTTTTCCTAATTATAAAAAAAAAAAAAACCCATAGAATTTGAGCTACCACTCTNAAATAACTCAAAGGCCCAATAAGCTTTCGCTGAGTCTAGCATACTATTGTTTTCTTGCAATTTAATGTACCAACAAGAAGAAATATTATTGCCGTGGTACTTAAATTTTTAAAGAAATTCATATATTTATCTTATTTTAATAATATCCTGTTCAAAATATACATTTATACGTATACAAAAAGAAAAATATTTTTTTCGTCGTTGACTTGAATAGATTATGTATTTAATTTGATGTACAATAATTTTTCAAAAGTATATATGTTATCTAGTTTTATACTTAATTATTTACCCGAGTTAATTATATTGTTCAATGATATTTGTTTAAAGAAAAAAATT
Organism: Theobroma cacao; assembly: GCF_000208745.1. NCBI lineage: Eukaryota > Viridiplantae > Streptophyta > Magnoliopsida > Malvales > Malvaceae > Theobroma > Theobroma cacao. The sequence goes on from NC_030856.1 coordinate 4,457,609, forward strand.
TATCAAAACAAAGTTACGTATATAAGGAAATAGAAAAATTATTAGTTAATTATTTAACCCCGTGTTAAGAAAAAAAGTTAGATACATACTTAACGTAGATTAAATAAGAAAAGTAACATTAATTTATCTTTGATCAAGTATAAGTTTCTGAAACTTAAGATACAAATTTTGTACAATAATTATATTGTAAACATTATAGTAATATATATGATTATCATTGTCATCTCATAAATTTCATGGAACTCATTTTGAGTTTATATTAAATGATAAAATCCTTTTGACGATCGAATGTTATTATAATTAACGTTATGATAACAAAAATTTTTTTTTAAAAAAAAAATTTTTTTTTTTTTTTTTTTTTTTTTTTTTTTTTTTTTTTTTTTTTTTTTTGAAATTTTTTTGATTTGCCACGTGGCACTGTCACATCATCATATCCGATGCCATGTCATCAAAATATGTTATTAGTGCTAACGTCATTCTGTTTAATGATAAAATTGGATGTCGTTAAGGAGAGAATTAAATTGAAATAATTTTCAAAATCAATAGACTAAATTACTTGGATTTTGAATATATGGATTAAATTGAACAAAATGCATGAGTGTATGGACTTGATGAGTATTTTGACCTAAAAAAATGAGAAGGAGATGGGAGTGGGCTGTTGATGGATAGACGCACTTGGTTTGGCCCAAATTCCTAATACTAATACAGCCGAAACAAGGTGGTTGTATAAGAAAAACAAGAGGGTTTTAATGTTATGAATTTCATATTAATAAGAGATAAAATGAAATTTGAGTATATAAATTTAGATTTTTTATTATTTATCAAGTATGTTTTTTGAATTAAGAATATGAATTCACAATTTATAAGTATATTTAAATTTTATTTTTAAAATTTAAAATTATATAAAATTAAATTTAAATTCTGACTCGTGACACTTAAACCCCTTATTAGTTAGATCTTACCCGGAGAGCTTAATTCCATCTTCAATTACCAGAATTACTGTGACTTATTTGACCCTTCAAGATCTCTATTCATTTGACACATTCATTGGAAACTGTCAGAAAAGCAGTATCGCATCATTGCATGTCGGTGGGGTTGATTATATGATAAAATATAGTAACAGAAGCATTTCATAAAAAATAATTTTTTTGTAGACTTGCAAGTAAAGCACTTTACTTTTATATGTGATTATTTAATTAATCAAAAGAAATGACAAAAAAAAAAAAAACTCTTGTAAACCTTTCATTCGCATCTATTCATATCACTACATGCAAAAACACCACTGTAACTTTTAAAGTAAGAACAACATATCAAGATTCACATGTTCATGAATGTAGAGATTCAAAAGTTTTAACTCTCCCCCCTCACCCCACTCTTATTCTTTCTTGCTTTCCTCTAATCAAACTTTGAATTTCTTTTTCATTTTTTTAAGAATATATTTTGTGTATGTCAAAGGCGTGCGCTTGATTGTGCTTCAGTTTTAATGGAAAACAACGGCTGATGAAGCATGGATTCTGGAAACATAATGGTCCATTAGACCATTCCTGTCAGAAACCATGTACCACTTTTTTTTCCGGGGTAAGCCAGACAAAGAAAACCATACCACTTTGGAATAATGATGTTAGGAATGCTCCAAACGTTGCATAATTTCAGGAAACGACCTCCTCTCCAACACCATCTTTCGCTCCCCTTTTACATAACAAAATTTGGGTTTTCCAATTAGAGGCATGGGGACTATTGTTGGATATGTTAAGGGAAAAAACTGAGAATGGTATGTTGCTGATTTGACCAACTGCAGGATTTGCTGCAAGAGGTGCCTCAAAGCAATTAGATGACTTGCTATATTTGTTATTAATTATTGAGATATTTTTACAAATAATCCTTTAAAGGTAAAAAGTTTTTTAAAAATAATTTTTTTTATAATTTTAAATATTTTTAATTAAGTTAGACAGAATTACTCTTAATGAAATTACACACCATAATATTACACATCATGTATAAAAACATATTACACGCTATGATTAAGTTATTACACGTTATATTGAAAAAAATATTGTTATTACACACCATAATTAGGTTATTACACGTCATGTTAAAAAAACTATTATTATTATACATCATGTATAAAAATATATTATAAGTCATAGTTAAGTAATTACATGTTCAATTATTGACTACTACAAGGAGAACACGAAGATATTAGTAAACACTTTTGCCTCTCTTGGTCTGAAGGCTTATGGTGGTGTAAATGCACCTTATGTTTGGGTGCATTTTCCGGGTTTAAAATCGTGGAATGTATTTGCAGAAATTCTTGAGAAGACTCATATAATAACAGTACCCGGATCTGGCTTTGGTCCTGGTGGTGCAGAGTACATCAGAATCAGTGCTTTTGGGCAAAGAGAGCGCATCATAGAAGCATCATGGAGGCTGGAGAAACTAATCTCGAATGAAAAAGCCCTTTTTAACTCTGCTGAGAATAAAGAGTGAAGCGGTTTCAACTGCCAGACTCTTTGATGGTATAATTATTATGTAAAATAAATAATAACATGGTATGCAAGTGCACTACTGTGTGATTTGGATGAAGCCCCTATGGACTGATTTTCAAGTGTTACAAATTGCTTAGATAATAATCTTGTTGTCATCCTTTCTGTAATCATTGCCTGCTGGTGTCATGCTGTAACTCAAGCTATTCTAAGAGGAGCATATATCCATAATCTTGTATTTCTTTTTTTAAAAAAAATAATTAAGTAGTTACATGCCATATACAAAAACATGTTACACATTATAATTAGGTTGTTATACGTCATATTGAAAAAAATATTATTGTTACACGTCATACACAAAAACATGTTACACGTTATGATTAAATAAGATTGTTATTCGTCATGTTAAAATAAAAATATTATCGTTACACGTGATGTTAAAAAAATATTATCGTTACACGTGATGTTAAAAAAATATTATTGTTACACATCATATTCAAAAACATTTTATTACACTTTAATGTCTAAAATGTTGTTGTTACTTGCGAACTAAAACTTCAAGTCCTCTCAACTCTCTTCATTCTTTTTTGTTTTTTTGACAATTTGATACAGATTAAAGTGTTTCTAACATGTTTTTATAAATCAAAATACAAATTTTTTTATCTAAAACACCTATTTCGACTAAAAATTGATTTTTTTTTTTAAAACTTAGGTTTATAAATTTCAAAATTTTGAGTTTGTTAGTATCTAGATCTTGAATTGATCCAATTAAAAACTATTTCAAACATCTACGATCAATTCTACTATTTTAATTTTATCCAAAATATCTAAAAATTAAATTCTCCAAATAGTCACCCACCCAAGCATATCAAAATCATCGTTTAGTGTCTTAAAAGCGTAAGAAAGAAAAATCTCAAAGCACGAGAAAGAGAAATTTGGAGCATAGCAAATGAATTTCGAAGAGAGAAATCGATAAAATTAGAAAGAGTGGGATGGTGAGAGAGAGAAATTAGAAGCACAAATAGAGAGAAATTAGAAGCACAAATAGGAAAAAATTGTGATAAATGAATTAATTTATTTAAAATAGTTTTATAAGTATTTTTATCAAATCATAATTAAATATGATTAAAAACAGTTAAATTTATTTTTATAGTTATTTTTGAAATACCCTTATCAAGAAAGGTTATTCTTTATAATCTTCTCTTAATTTATTTTGAGTAAAAGCAGCATGAATCAGCTATGTCATTGGCTCAACAATCAATTCAAAATTCATTTTTGATTTGGCTATGAAGACCTAACAATTTTGCAATCTTTTCCTACAACTCTATTATATATGCGACAGAAAACTGTCCCAAAAAACCTTCATAAATTTTGGCAGCTGATCAACCCAACAAATTTCAGGCCTGCCTAGGCTACAGATAAATGCAAAAGTTAGGTGGGGTTCCATGAGCCTAACTAACACTGTCATGATCAAGCCAAGGTTCAGCAACTGCATTTCAGTTGTTAATGGTAATATTTGTTATTTGGTAGGTCTTAAGGTAGATTACAATTTGAAAGTACTCATATATATGCTGTCCCAGACTGAATTTGCATGTTTCCAAGCTCTCTAAATCAAGGCCCAGGAAATCATTTTCAGGTTCAGATATCAGGAATCTAAATAAATCTAATTCCCTCACTAGTCACACCTACCAACTCCACCCCCCACCCACCAATATCCTTTCCTGACTAGTAGTTAAGAACGGTAGGTAATTGCTACATGATAGCTGAACATATTTCTAAACCCAACAGCCCTTGCTGCGCTCTTGACAAAAGCCTCAAATCATCAAGAATGTAAGTCCTTGACCAAGCACTAAATAGTAGCGGAAATGCTTAAAAAGAATTATAGTTAGCAATGATGAGCTTGGGAGCAGTAGTAGCGATGGCAGTAATAGGGTTGTGGGCATTGTTTTTGAGGCCAATGATGATAAGGTATGCAGCGGAGATGATTGAAGCAATGGGGTACGCGGTTCATCGGATTCTGAGAGAAATACCTTCGATCAATTCCTCTACTTCTCTTCCTCACTCCACCTCTTCCTTCCTCTACTGATACTAGTAACAAAGGTTCATTTCCCGTCTCAGGTTTTGCTTCAGGTTCATGTAGAACATGAACAAAGGGCAACCCTTTTTGCTGTTTTATTTCCTTTGGCAAGAAGTTACATGTAATGACTAACAATTTTGTACTACTACTACAAAGATTTGATTAGAGTGTAAAAGAGACTTGACAGCTCAAGCTACCAAGTTTTCCCATGTTAGTACTGTTGTTAAGCATCTGATAAGCGTTGTTAACTTGGTACACACGCCATAGTTGACTCAAGTTTAGCCTTTTTCTTCCTTTCCCGAAAGCCCAAGTTTCTTTATTTTCTTTAATAACTCGTGTATTACTTCTCTTAAGGCGGCTGGGGATGGAAAGGGCCAAGAGGCTGAGAGTCCTGACATTGCAAAAGGCACCAATTGCACGTTTTATAACTTTGAAGGAGCTGGTCAACATGATGGGTTTTTCTTCCTTTAACTATTTAAACTGAGTATATATTTATTACATTTGGACCCTATTGTCAGTTCATATTATTAGTTTATAATAACAGACACAATGCATAGTATAACTTTTTCTTGTAAATGCGTGAGATCCAAGCAGATATGTTCTTGACTTAATAACTTAAGTTGCAATTTGTATTCGAGATTTGATAATTTACATCAAGCATGTACATTTCGTTATGTTTTTCATCGATGAATATTTATATTTTTTAAAAAAAAGTGAACACATATAACATAAGTATTTGTGTTTGAAATTGAATTGATTAATTACTCTGACTGTCGATGGTGTTTTTTTAAAAAAAAAATTTACCATGAAATGAATAAATTAACAGTTTATATATCAATTTTTTGTAGCCAAAACAAAAGTTTTCCTTATATGGTTGAGACTTTATTTCATTTTAATTCAAGATTGTGCATGGCACATGCAGTGAGGGGTTTAGGATTCGGAATTGGATCAATTATGCCTTATTGGAGTAAAAAAGTTTGCTAAGATTTATAGACCATGAAGCCATTTTACGATTTTTTTTCTTTTAAATTAAATTACATTTAAATATCGTTTCTCTCTCGTAAAAAATTATAATAGCGTTCTTCAATAATTTAATCTTATCTCTAATTATAACTTAAAACTAGATTGAGCATTTGTCTCAATGATAGACAACGAGAATTACAGTAAATCGAATTATCTAATACATTTCATTTTACTCATTCCTTTCATCCGTCGCATTGTATCTTTCATTACATGTAAATTTCACTTGATGAACAATTAAGATGAGCTAATAAAAGACTTTTATAGAAATGGTAAATGTAAATATATCAAGAGTAAAATTAATTAAGATAAGTATATTTTAGATAAGGATTACAAAAATTAGAATAAATTAGGACTAAAATATACTAAAGAAAGCACTCATGTAGAATGCATTCAAGCAACTCTGGTCCTTTGCACCAAGCCAAGAAATTATAAAAATGAGTAGCGATCTAGTTAGCAAAACAATCCAATAAGAGTGAGGGGGTATGTGATGTGACATGTTTAATTAATTGTACTAAATCAAGTTAGAGGCATTAAGTAACAAGTCCTGAAAGAACTGATGGTAGTCTTAGCCTAGATCAGTAGAATCAAGCTTCAGTAAAAGCTGGATTTAGAGTAATTAATTTCCAGAGTGTAAACCCTGTCAATTTCTATTGCTCTCATCTGTTAGTGAGAAAGCAAATGTCAAATTCTCAATCATATATAAAAGCCAAAACCAAAGAAACAAGAATTTGAAACCACTTAATGTACTTGACTTAGAATTGTCATGAAACCAATCTTTGAATATTGAACATAAGAATATATAAATTCATTAACTTGAAATCTTATTGTGAGTATAATTATACAATGAACCAAAGATTTAAAAGTAATTATGTTACCTTTTTTTTTTGCTTCAGTTACAAAGTGTACAATTAAAAGATTAACAAAGGAAAGAATCACTAGGCTTATTAACAGGAATTGAATGTAATGCAAAAGAAAAGAAGTCAACAGTTTGATGACAGCAGCATAATTAACTTTGAGTCTCAAAGGGTTATTGGAGAAGCCCTCGAGCTCTTAACCATCTGTTTTTCATTCCCCATCTCAATCAAGCTTTCGATGACAAAGTCTGAAGCACTGGTCACCACATCAGATAAATTCCTGCATAGCATTGAGGGAAAAAAGAAAAGTTAGGAAACAAGAAGACTTTCCACAAGTTTATACATATGAAAGCAAATGAAGTTGAATGTATAGCTAATGAAAGAATGATTCATCTTACCCTTTTAAAGAGTCGAACGTGAGCCCTACGGTGCTTTGGGCCTCCTCAACAGCCAATTTGAACCTCTGGAGATCCTTGGCAGGGACATTTCCATCGTTCACAACACGAAGTTGTGAAGGTTTAATGTCACAGAAGATTGGGATGACCTTCTTCTTGGACTCCATGATAAGAGCCAATTCATGGAGGCAGAAGTAGGACTTGCAGTAGTTGGGTGAGAACACAGTCACGCCAACCTTACAATTCCTTATCGCGTTATCGATGTTGTCGAACAACTTATCACCGGGTTTCATGTTTTTGTTGTCCAAGAAAGGTTTTAGGTTTAGCCGCGAGAGGTGATCGTAGAGTAAGGTAGCTATAGTCCTCTTGGTGTCAATGCCTCTATGGTTAATGAAAACATCACAATCTTTATTTGTCACGACCCTATTCGCCATCTTACTCGTTGCTGTTAGGCGAGCAAGAAAGTTGCGCTGGAAGTTCACGATGGCGGCTGATGAGTAGCGTTGCATCTGCATGGTGTCTCAAAGAAGGAAAAACCCTAATTATATTTTTCGCTATTAACCCTTTTTTCTTCTTCTTTTGCTTTGCTTTTCTTTTCTTTTTCGATGGCTTGTACCTCAAGAATGTTGGGTTTCTGAGGCTATATATAGGAAGTCTCTGATAGAATGATTTGGCCTAAACTGTTTTCTCCTAGTGTGGATTTAGAATCTTCGTTTACAAAGCTTTTTTTACTCCTATAGTTGAATTGAAAGCTTGAACGACAAGAGACGACAAGTATTTGATTTTGACAAGAGGGGCATGGAAAGGAAACACAAACCTTGACCAAATCCAATGCGCCCCTTTGAAAAATCTGGGAAAATTTCATGGACCCTTCAAACAAGTTACATTGAATCTCTCCTCTCCCTTTGATGTACATGGGTGCTTTAGGCATATACCCAAGGGAAATTTTGACGACACGATTCTACTTTCTTTACCATATTTTAAAAAGAAACAATAACAGGGGCAAAGGAAAGACATGAAAAATACATAGTATAGTGCTTGTCTGCTTTGACTGTTTGATCAGAAAAACAAAAAGTAGCATGAAAGAACACCTTTGTTAATTAATTAGTCTTTCTTCACGGCCATTCGAGGAGAGGAATTTCTTAGTGGCAAAGTATGTGGTAGCTTCTCACAAAGTATACTGTTCCAAGATTTGGGTTGAGGTGTTCTTTTGACATGCACCGACCAGCTGAAGAATTAGTAAAAGGGACGGAAAATGGAAGGAAAAGAATTGGGGGAGGATTGGAATTGGATAGGAAGGAAAATTATAGGGCTCAACCATTTCAAGGCTTGGCCTTCATTTGACTGCAAAACTTTTTTTTTTTTGTTTATTTAAATTGTAAATTCTATGTAAATAAGTACGTCGAAATTTACTTATACGTAATAATCAAATATTTTCATTTAAACGAATATACTTTTAACAACAGAATATGTAGTTTGAATATTTATAATGGTGAGTTTCCCTCTCGTTTCCTCTCTTTTATCTAACCTTTATTCAAAGGGTTAAGTTCAAATGTTTTTACTCTCAGGAAAATTATAATTTTCCTTTCTTTGTCATCTCCTAATTTTATTTATCAATGGAGTATCTTGTACACCACACACGGATCATGTATAAACACAATACTCGTGAAAGAAGGCCATAGGTTAGTCATATTTTATATTCCAAAGGCAAAGTATACTTCTATATATATTTTTTGGAGTCAAATGACTCTCATTGATTAAGTAATACTTATGCTTTTACTATGTTTTGAGGCGCAAAGCTAGAAATTACTTGTAAATTGGGAGCAAAAATTGTTTAAATATTACACTTGTCTTATCAAAGTTTTTATTATTTTGCATAAACAAAATCCTAGTAGATTCATTAATTACATTGTAATTTAATCCTTTTATTAATGAATATTCTTGTAGTCGATTTGGATTGAATTTATTAGTTAAAATTTTGTGAAGTTCTTCATTTGAAATGATTAAATCAATATTAAAATTGTTAAAGTACCATAGGTGGAATAAAGGAACACCACAACCCCTCCTGTGCATATATGCATATAAGAACCTGATAACAACCTATAACAATTATATCTGGAATCAAACTACACGATAAATTTTGCATTTGAACATTTAGTTCATTAGTTAGTACATAATTTTCTTACTTAAAGAGTAAGGTTTGAATTTCTCTTTTTCTAACATATTTCCCTATAAAAATTTCAAACTACACGATAAATTTTACATTTGAACATTTAATTCATTAGTTAGTACATAATTTTCTTACTTAAAGAGTAAGATTTGAATTTCTCTTTTCTTAACATATTTCCCTATAAAAATTTACCATAAATTTTTTTTCTTGAATCTTGAAAAAGTTACGTTCAATCATTCATATAGTATTATTACATGACATTTTAACCGAAAGTAAAAATAATAATATTTTATGATATCATGTCAGCTGAAGGAGCAAATTTAATGAAGAATTCAACAATTCGAACTCTAATTTCTCCAAGGAAGTAACTAAGAAGGCATGAGAGAACCAAGTACCAAAACCTACGGCCAATCAAGTAAGCCCAAAGCTATTTCCTCGACATTCAACATTGGAAGAAGCAAGAACAAGCAGACATTCGACCACGTGCAAGATTGAAAGCTTCTTCAAGGGATATAGAAGCAGACAGCTCCAAACATGTTGTCCCTAAGGCATCTCTGTCACTTTCAAAGCCATTGTCATGAACATGGAAAACCACCTACCAGAGTCAGCATACTGCCTTTGTAATTACGCGTTGAATTTTAATAATTTAATTTAATTTTGTACTATGATGATATCTTATCAAACCCATTTTGATTCATCATTTAATTATTATTTTTTTTGTCGTCAACGGTTGTCTATCGTAACATTGATAAATAATTTGATTTTTATCCATCTTATATACTGTTATTCATTTCAACTACAAAAACAGAAATTACTGACATAATTAAATAATACTTAATTAACGTACATCGCAAACTCTATTTTCATTCAATATAACATCTAATAAACAAATTGATAAATAAAATTTGTTATAAAATTAGTTTAAATCTACATCTTTTTTAAAGATAAAGTTTTGAGATCGGAGATTTGTAATAATTTTGTTAAAATTGAGGATAGTTTCTGGGCTTCAAAGTAGTGATGGGTATCAAAGTAAAAGGCTGTTGTCATATAAAATATACTCCAGCTAGCCCCATAGCCCATGTGATTGGACCATTGAAGTCAAAACTGGGCTGGACTTACCACTTGGTTATATAGTGCATAGGAAAAGCATCACTCTTTTTCCAAATAAAATTTTAAAAAACTCGTGTTATTTGTCTCGATACTTTTATCTTAGATATTAGATAAATTTGAAAGTAAAATTTCTCAATTTATAAGTAAATCAAGTATAGTCGCGTTGAGAAATAGAAGTGTTAAGATAAAGACAATGAGACAAATAATATTTTTTAATATAAATTATAAATTATTATTATCACATTCTTACAATTTAATTAGTGAAAATTGAACTTTTTTAACCTTAGACAAGGAATTCTTAGTACTTTATGGGTATGAAAAATTGCATTTGTAGAATGAATAGGTTGCTTAATTTGACTTTCATATCTAAATTACTAAAGAGTGATGAACCACTACTTATTTTTGCATTAATGAGTGGACCAAAGCAAGTTTATATATCTAATAAGTTGCAGCCTCACTGATCACATGTATAGAAAGATAGATCAAGGTTTGACAAAAGAATGATGCCACCTTAGTTTAATTTGGAATTGTCAACTATATATGAGTATTGACTTACCAGCTAGCAGCATGTTCTTAACTTCATACTCGTTATGATCAAAGAGTTAATAACAATAAAATAATTTTAATGTATATTATATATATATATATATTTGATGACGATTTTCGTACTTATATTTAAAGATGTAACATTTGAACTTGAAAATAACTTATCATATGAGTTTATCGAAAGCTTAATTATACCTTTCAAATTAAAGTTTTTCAACTAATTTCATTATGATTAAGCTAAAGGTATTGAGGATAAAAGCCAAATTATGATCTATTTTGTTAAGTTAGGAAGGAAAACAAGTTCTATCAAGTAATTGAGATGTTAACTAGAAATTGCATTTATTATGAGATCATGTATGACTCTTTTGGCTGCTTGCATTAGGGAGGAGAGACTTTACTTGCTTGGTAATGTTGGTGGTGGTTGCAATTTCATCTCAAAGTCTCAATGAAAATTAATTGAAGGGAGGAAAATGGGTCAAATAGACCAAATACAGTTTCCTACTCAGATAGGTACTTGGTCATCATCATGGACAAAATGTCATAATATATCCAGCTAAGGAAAGATAAATGGTTGTTTTTTATGATAAGCTTCCCATCAACCCCACATGACTGAAGCAACATTTGCTCATACTAACCTTATTATCACAATGGTAAAGTATATGAGGGCAGCTTTTTCTTTGCTTGTTTTTCTGAACCTCATGAATCCAAATTTCCCTGGCCTCTTGCACCAGCATATTCATGTCTTTTGCACCTTTGCCTCTATTTCAAGATAAGAAAAAGAAACCAACAATAATCATTCCGCATTACTCTTTATGTTCATATAGATTCTTTTCGATACTTTTTGAATCAATAATAAATTAAAAACCATGAATTTTGATCATATGGTTTGGAGTTTGGATCCTAAGAACCAAAATAGCAAAAACCCAAAGTTCCAAATACCTTATAATTATTAACTGATAAACATAGATATGATGCCAAAGGTGAGACAAAAGCAATTGATATATCTTGTTAGGTACCATTTGACAACTTGTGCAAACAGCTCTTTACAATGGCCCAGAAATAATGGAACTTGAATAAATAATTGCCTCATCCTCTGTGGAAACTTTGGTTGCACCAGAACTAATTACAAAGTACAATGTGGGAAGTGAGTAGCAAGGTTGTTGATGAGAAACAATCATTAGGACCCTCCTAATTGAAGTTGGGTAGGGTAGAAATCTTTTATAATTATACAATTAATAGCACATATTCAATGAAAGCTATATTTGAACCAACAATCAAACTTTGGGGTCCTGGCTAATTTGGAGGTGATTTTGATTGCAGAAGGCCCCCACATCCTGGCATAATTTCATAATTTGGGGTAACAATTATAAACCCAGATTAGGTTCATTTACAAATATATTAGATTCATGCTAATTGGTGCATGATTCAGTTCCAAGAGAAATCCATCCGCCTGAGTGAACATGAAGGAGTATGTGTATGGTATGGAAGTGAGTGCCTTGCAGTACTTGCTTGTCAGGGATGAAAGCTGCTGTAGTTTTTGTGGTTGGCAATCCTGGAACAAGGAAGAGTGAGAGTGATTATTCTTTGCCCACCATCTCACTCTTTCTTTCTACAGACCCGAGTGAAACTGACAGCAAAGCAAAACATGAAAGGGAGAAAGTAAAGAAACGACCTCTCAACTAACAAACCTGTACAAAATACAACCTGAAATGAATTAAGTTCATGAAAATTTGAACAAGAAAATGAAAAATTTGATGGATGCAACTGTCGGTCAGTGGGACCCATGTTCCATAAAAATATCATCAAATTCTTGTTTCCTTCCTCTCCTTGTGATCCTGGAAACTTTCCCATGTGCTAAAGCTAGCTTCATCAACTCTTTGCTGGCAACTGGCTAGTTTCTTATTTGCTTTTTCCTTCTGTTTTCTCTAGTTTCCATAATATGCAACATTCTTCCAAGCTAAAACAAAAAACAAAAGTACAAAAAAAACCCTGCAAAAAGAAGCAGCACAAGATCCAATGAAAAAACTTCCCAACAGTATAGCATTACATTACCTGAAAACCCCATGAGTTTCTTAAGCTTTTCCCATGTTTAGTCTGTCAGCACAACAGAAAAAGAACGACCCAGGTTCTGTAAGAATAGTAAGCAACTGAAAAAGGAAAGAAAAATAACTACTTCCAACAATGGATGAACTCAACCTATGAAGATTTAGAGTTTGCTTCTCTGTCTGTCTGTCTGTCTGTCGGTTTCTCTCTCTCTCTCTCTCTCAGGAACTGCTGGTATCTGTCTTAAGGCGTAACTATGGACTTCAGGACACGTCTTGATTATGCTTTGTTCCAACTCACTCCAACTAGAACCAGGTAAGTTAATTTGGTTCTTTGATTTTGCATGAAGTATAAAATATGTGATCTTGGTTTTCTTTTTCATTTGGTCATTCATCTGAGAAAGTTGGTTCTCGTTTTGCGTCTGAAATTGAAGGTGTGATCTGGTGATTTTTGCTGGGAAAGAGACTGAGAAGTTGGCATCAGGATTGTTAGAACCGTTCATTTTACACCTCAAAAGTGCTAAAGATCAGATTTCAAAAGGAGGGTACTCTATAACTCTTCGTCCAGTAGGCTCAACTCCTTCCTGGTTCACAAAAGGCACCCTGCAAAGGTAAATTCAGGAACTGAATTGTTGAGTGATTTTTTGTTACAGATGGACAAGTTGTTCTATAAGCTTCGTTTGGAAATGTGGAAAGATTTAGCAACAATTGTTGTTGAGCCATTATGTGGAATTTCCATATTTGGCAATTGTTGTCGAGTGTTTTTGACTTAGCCAGGGCATTGGATTATTGGGTTTAGGGCCATTATGCTGTAGTGAGGTTGTAACAGATTGGATTCCAAAGCACTCAATTAGAAAACTTGGATGATTGGTCAATTCGAAGATGTTTGATAACTCTACAGAATCATTTTTTGAATTTGGAGTAATCTGTTGACTGAACTCTTGAATGACTGCATTTCAGTTAATCAGTGTTTACAGATATGGTAATATCTTAGTTAATTTCCATCTTTTGGGGGTTGGGGGATCTTGTTTTCGTTCTTTGCATTATTAAATTGGTTAATGCTTTTATGTTTTAACAGGTTTGTGAGGTTTGTTAGCACACCAGAGGTTCTTGAGAGATTTGTGACAGTAGAGAGAGAAATTGAACAGATTGATAATTCAATTCACTCAAATGAAGCAAATGCTGCTGGGGCAACAGAGGCAGATGGTATGTTTGGACCTTAAGTTTATGATGTTTGTGTCCGTAATCAAGCTGCAGCATTGAACCTTTTCTTTTCATGCAATTTCACATATTAGTTGATGAAATTCATCAATTTGTAATGATTGAGTTCTATGTGAGGGAATAATAGCAGCTGGCCCTTCAATTGAAAAGGGGAATCTTCACTGCAGATCTTTAGATTACAGTACAGTATGTCCTTTAAGCCCTGGACTAAATGCTAATGCAGAAAATTGTGTGATTTCATCCAATTTGGCATTGACAGGAAATGAGTCAGTTATTTCAGGAAATTTCCAAAAGTCAATTTCTTCATTTAAGGTATGTTCTGCCTTCTACCAAACATTGTTTCGTTTTGTTTCCTTGATAGCTCACATCTTAATTCCAGACTTCTACTATGATGCTGCATTTAGTCCAAAGGTGAACTCAATGGAACTGCTGATGCTGCGCAGGAAGAAAATTCCAAGTGAATACCTTGTCCTGCAATTAGTCATATTACCTTCATTTTACTGTACATTTCTATTGAAATGTTATTAATTGCTCAATGGGGTTGATGTGCAGGGCTCGTCTTCAACGAGTTCTGGAAACTAGGAAGAAAGTACTCTGTAAAGAACAAGCGATGGCTTATGCTCGTGCTTTGGTTGCTGGATATGAACCTGATAATATAGAAGATCTCATATCTTTTGCAGATGCTTTTGGTGCTTCACGTTTAAGGTATAGAAGGCCACTGTGGAAATGGAAATGATTTTCATCATTAGGAGTTAGGACTGTTTTTCTAGTGATAAAACTCGAGCAAATGTGTTGGCTATTATGAACACAAGACAGAATTGGAGCTTACTGGTATATATTTTTCTCATTGAAAAAGACACTTATTCCAAAAGTTGCAGCATCAGACACTTGAAGTTGAAGCTAAAGTTGATGGCAGCCTTGTTCATCCATGTCCAACACTTGGATAGACAATTGCTGGAAAATTTATATGTGTGTTTTTAAGATATTATAAATCCAAAATGAAGGACCATGTATCTTCAAGTTTGTTTGACTTTTAATTTTTCTTTTAATCTGCATATGGTTGCTGATTACTTGCTTTCATTTTTCACATAGCCATTGACAATTGTGTTGGAACTTTCATTCCACCATTTGAAATTTTAAAGTCCATTTATTTTTTGTCAGGGAAGCTTGCATAAATTTCATGGACTTATGCAAGAGAAAGAATGAAGATAGGCTTTGGATGGCAGAATTAGCAGCAATGCAAGCATGTCCAAGACCAGACTTGTCTTACCTCGGAACATCAGGAATCATACTTGCTGGGGAAGAAAATGATCCTAATCAAAATCTTATGATGAATTTCTCAAGCGGGAAGCAAAATGGTTCTGCTGATGCCTCTGATGCCGGGAGTGGAGATATTAACCCAGGTATGCCACTTTTGCCTCAAATGATGATCTATGATGAGCTATGACTTCCTCTAATTGCTTATGTAGACTAGTTCACTCCAATGGACTACTACTTCATGCTTTGACATCCTTCAAATTTATCTACAGATGGTAGCTTGCCATCTGCAGATGGTAAAGCCCAAGTACAAATGCCATGGCCACCCCATCTTCCTCAGTACATGCATAATTTTCAGGGTCCTGGATTTCAACAAATGCCTCCATATCAAGGCTACCTTTTCCCCGGTATGCATGCTGCCTCTCCATATTATCCAGGGAATATGCATTGGCCCCCAAATGTAGAGGATTCTAGTCTTGGTCGTGCTTGGGAACCAGATGATCGTAGAAATCATAAATCATCTTCTAGGAGCAAGAAGAAATCTTCACGTGGTAAGGGAGATGAAACTTCAAAGCAAGATGAATCCACTGAGCCTAGCGATTCCAGCTCTGAGAGTGAACCAGAAGAGCAGGTGCATAAGAAAAAGCATGGAAAGAAATCCTCAAGAAAGGTTGTCATCCGTAACATTAATTACATTTCTTCCAAGAGGAATGGGGAAAAGGGCAGTGATTCTGAAGAGATTTCTGATGAGGATGAGTTCATTGATGGAGATTCTCTCAAACAGCAAGTAGAGGAGGCTGTTGGATCACTGGGGAGACATCATAAATCTACTTCACGTCATCATAAGAAACACGATGGAAGCAAGCATCGAAACACTGTTTCATATGATGAAGAAGAACAGGAAGCTAAGGCTTCTAACGCAAAAAATCCTGAGGGAGAAAAAAGAAACAACCCCTGGGATGCTTTCCAGAACCTTCTGTTGCAGGACAAGGATTTGGATTCCTCAGAAGTAGATCCACAACCAATAAGGTTGCAAGAGGAATATTTTGCAAGCAAGGGCTCTGAGGACGGAAGGTCATCAGCATTTAACCCGAACTCTGAGCGAGCAGCAAAGCAAAAATCAATGTCAAGTGATCCATTTCTGGCCACACAGATGGATAGGGGTCATGAAGGTGACACTCGAGGTAGAAATTTTGGAACTAATGAATTTGGTGGCTCGGTTTTTAAGAGAAGAGAGAGCACAAATGAGGAGTTGTTAATTCTGCAAGGAAATGATTCTGGGATTAATTCACATGCTTTTATCTCTGATTATGCCGCAGAGTCTACTATGATCAAAAGTCGCAAAGAAGGAGAATGGTTTATCAACAACCAACTGGATAAATCAGCAAATCAGGATGAGATCATGGGCCTCAAAATGTTTGATGGGGATCATGCTTCTTCATTAGCTCGTGACCGTTTCAACACTGAGACAAACAAGAATGATGTTTTCGTTGATGACTCTTTCATGATTCAGGGTCCATCAGTGGGAGATGATCAATCTGATTCTCAGTTACGGATAGGTATAGGCATGGTTCCAGAAATTGAAGGTGCTCAATACGAAAATGGCAATTCAGAAAATGTACAGAAGGCTGCTTCTGTTTCCTACGAGCCAGATGACCTTTACATGGTGCTTGGGCGTGATTCAGCTGAGGAAAATGCCATGACTTCTTGGACTCCAGAAATCGACTATGAAATGAACGTATTATCTGCTGAAGCGAATGGAAGACACTCTGATGTTGAAACAACTGGTGCTGATGACAAGGGTGCTAATGGTAAAAACCGTGGAAGTTCTGAGCGTAAACTTTCAAATAAAGAAGTCCGTTCTAGAGTTCCAAATGGATCTCTTGTCAAGAGCAAATCAGACATAGCAGCAAAGACCAGGAAACCTCCAGCTGGAAGCAGAACCACAGTACGGAAAACTAAATTTGATCAGGTATTTATCGACCTTTAGGTTCTAGTTGGTTCCCTGACAGAAAGAGGGAAAGTAGACTGCAATACTAAAATGTTGCCAAGAGTTTTGATGCATTGCTTTATTTAACTTTCATTTTTTTCTTGGAACCATCCAAAACAACAAGAGAGTGTATGCATTTCCATTTTCCAATTGTGTTTGACACCATATAATGCTTATGATGCCTTAGCACATATATATTTCCAATTGTCTTGTGCATTAGAAAGTGGTAATGCGGTTCGTATATGGTATAAGATGTTGCATAATGACATCTGTTTCTGATTTCTGGTCCTTGCCTGTCTATTTTCAAATAGGAAGAGGAGAATCGAAAGAAAATAGAGGAGTTACGGATTCAGCGCCAGAAGAGGATTGCTAAGAGGAGTGTTGCTAGTGGTGCTAATCCAGTTACTTCCAGGAGGAGCTCCACAGAAAATAAAACTTCAACGATTTCCATGAAGAGTCAACCTTTGACTCAGGACACTAAGAAATCACCAAAGCCAGTCCTTAGAAGTTCCACTATAGAACGCCTTGCAACTGCAAGGAATACTTCAAAGGCCTCATCAGCTGAATCAAAAGCCAGCCAGCCCAAAAAGTCAACCTTGAAGGAAAATGGTTCTTCAACAACAGTATCTCAGAAGACTGCTCCTGTTGAAGATAAGAAATCAAGCTCAAACAAAGTCAGAGCTTCAGATAAGAAAAGTGGCCCAAACAAAGTACTTTCCAGTGACTCTGTTGCACAAGGAAAGGACTCCAAAGAGGTCACAGTAGCATTGCCAACGGAGCCAGCAGCACCCAGAGAAACTCAACCTACTGACATTGTTGATAATTTCAAAGACATTCAGGAGTTGCAGAGTACTTCAATAGAAAAAACTGAAGAAAAGGAAATTTCTCAAAGAAACACATCAGAGGACAGAAGCTCCAATGGGAATATGCTTACTGAAGATAAGCCAGTGCAATTAGATCATGTAAAAGGTGACGAGGAATTGACTAAGGCATCTACTGTTGTTTCTGAGGACAAAAGAGCACCAGAAGATTTTGTTGAAGATATTCCTGAGATGACAGTTCATCCGTTGCCACCACTGCCTGTAAAGACTGTTAAGTTTGCCACGGTAAATATAGAAGGGAATGGTGGAATGAATGAAAAGTTTCTGTCACCTAGGATTTCTGAAATAGAGATCTCAACTCCGCCGCCAAATGATGGAATGAACACAGAACCAGTGCACTCCAGGAAGAAATGGAACAATGATGAAACCTCTCCTAAGGCAGCCAAAGGTTTTAGAAAGCTCCTTTTCTTTGGACGAAAAAACCGAAACTCTCCTACTTACTGATTTCATAGACCTAGTTAATTCTTGCTAGCAGCTTAGTGTGTGCTTGTCATTCCATAATGCCTCTGCTTCAGGTTCCAGGTTTTTCAAGAGATGCAGGTGGAACATATCAATAAGGCCTTTGGTGTTGTTGCCTTTCAAGGATTCATGATATTAAAAGGAGAAAAAAAAAAGATTCATAATGTAATTTATCTTTGTTTGATATATCATGTTGTAAGGGTTTAAACACATTCTTTTTCTTTGGTATGCCTTTGTAATCTGCACTTGTATACACATTTGAGTCATTTTTGAATCATTTGTAATTTTTATTCAAATCTTTGATTTTATGATCCATATGAAGACCTGTAATCTTTCTTAGTAGGTGGACTCTAAAAGGTGTTACCCATGGCTAACTAGTCAATCCACTGATTTCAAAAAGTACAGATAAAAGGCTGTATCTTCGACTTATTAGCACTTACATCGAAGCATCCAACAAGCTGTATGTGCTACAACCTGCAATGACATTTCCTGAACAGATGAGTAACTCCTCTTCGAAATGGGCAGTCATCACTTAGTCCTCTAAAATTGAAAAAAATGAGAAGCTTTTTTGTCATCTATACTCTGCCTTGAGATCCTTAAGTCTAGCCACTACATTTTCATACTCTGGGAGATTCGGATGCACATGGCTTGAGCCAGAGGAATTCCCTTCTTGTGCTTTCCATTTATCGAGTGAACCATCTAAAGAAAGACGAGCATTTGCCAAAACCTTACAGTTTTTCCTTCTTAAGGGATCCTCCATGAAAGAATTGTGATATCTACTTTCAGGAGTCACAGATCTCCTGGTTGAACGCATGACAGTCAAACTTTTTGTCACATAATTCTCACAGATGCCAGTTTTCTTCAGTTCCAAGTCATCAAGATACACAATAGATGTTTCATAAATTTGAGGTGTAGAACTATCTAAAGAAGTCCTGGTTGATGAAACTTCAAGCTTGTCAACTAAAGCTGCTTTTTTTGTAATCTGAGTAGAGCTATAGTAGCCATTCGAGTCATTGCAAGATTGGCTTGGAATGGCTGCCAAAGTTTTACAACATGACATATCGTTCCTTGGCTTCTCAAACTCAGAAAGTTGTATCCAATGCTCATCGATGTCACTGGAAATATCTTGGATTTCAATATCCAGCACTTCAGCTTTCTGCTGAGAGTAGCATTTCTCATAAACCTGAAGCTGCAGCCCAATGAAAAACCTGAGTATCAGTCTGTAAAACAGATTAGTAACATAAAAGAAGAAATGCAAATTCACATCAGAATTTTCTACCGTGAACCTACATCAGGATCCTGAAACACAAGAGGAAGATCACACTCTTTAGCTATTTCATTAATTAACTTCTGCTTCATGTTATCTGGTACTGAAGTAATGCATAGATTCTGCTTAATCTGAAAATTCACTAGATTCCCTGGTCGCAGTTCGACATTCGCCAGCTCAAATTGGCAACCATATCGTTCCTTCAGCAGGCTTCGTAATAGATGTAGCTCAGGCAGTTCACCACACCTAGAGGCAGCAAAAACTAGACTTGACACAGCTTCAGTAGCATCTATTGGCAATGTGTGCCAGGAGCTGCAATAATAAATTGGAACACTTTTGAAATATTGCAAGATACTTAAACAAGAATAAACATGATTTATATGCACAGCAGTTGAAAAACTTTAGGTAATTTAGAAGTAACAACATCAAGTTCAAGGTTATGTACCTTTGCTTGGTAATATGGGAAATGTTGGAGATGACGCATTTACAAAATTGTTCAATCTGATCATAGGCACACAACAGGCACTGATCTTTATAGAGCTGTATAACCTGAAGATTACAAGGGAAGTAAGTTATCACAGAACAAAAAATATTCTCAAAAATCATGTGCACTTCAGAGAAATATACTATTGAATGTTTATAAAGCCTAAAAGTTACATAGAGCCATCAACTAAGCAGAACACTTCAGGGGAATCTAAAGAAATTGACAAAAAGTACATGGTGCAATACATATTAAAGAACGGGTTAATGAGAGAAACATACCCTTTCCAAGGCTCTTTGAAGCAGCCCATCTTGGAGGAATTGGGCAATATCAGCCCTTGACTGCCTTATGATAGACTCCCTCCTATTCCTCAGGGTAGTTATATGACCTTGAACTTGCTTGATCAGGCTCTTGCTGCAGAATAAGGAGCAAGTCACATGTCTAACACCAAAACTAAACTGGATATCCTTGGTAAAGCCAACAAAATTCACCATTTGTACTGTTATTATTGTACATAAAGCTTTCGAAATTTATTGACATGAACAGCTTACAAAACCTATCTTATCCCTTACATCAGAGACAAGCTTGAATGGTACTGTCTAACTATGTATTTCACCATGCTGATACAAATTGTCTTACAGTTAAGTACTGGGATTCCTGCTATAAAGTTAACACAGACACATAAGAAGTTAAGAAAAAGACATGGTTTGTAAAAAGAATCAATAACCAAACAAAGATCACTTAAAGCTGCTGTCTGTCAATACCATTTAGCTGCTTTTCTCCACCTTCCCCCTGCAGTACATGCAAACACAGCTTTTATGGCACCCACCCACATTGCCAACAAAAAAAAAAAAATTTGCAGATCAAACAAAGAATTTGCAAATAGAATTAAAAAATAAAGAATGTGAAGACTGTCTTACCCCACTATGGTTGTGCTAGTATATATATTTGTATCACTCCTTTAGTGACACAAATAAATATGGAATGTATATATATATATGAGTATGTACACATTTATAACCTCAGTTATATACAACAAATAATACCAAGCTTACCATAAATAAAAAATTAAGAACCTGAGAATTCACTATTTTCCTTATTAGGGTCATGTAGTTACCATGAAATATAGCTTATGTTTCTCATACAATCTTCTAGAAATTAATATTTCTTAATTGTGTTTTTTTCTTTTTTATTCTTTTTATTGTTTTTTTTATGGATCAAAAGGTTTTGAAAACAACTCGATTAATCACTTATTAATTCTTGAAAAATAATGTGACATGGTATTAATCACGGATGTTTAATATTTTACAATGTAACATAATTGTGAGAAATTTATTATGAACAGTAATGATTTTGAAATGAATAGTAATTTTTGAAAAAACTAGAATTATGATACGATAATTATGAGACTTTATTACCCAAATATCAAATCAATCATGTAATACTAAACGTTCATCAAATCATCATGGCAGAAGATCTTGACCATTTTCTTTACAGCAGTCAAGACATTACATTCCACTACGTGGCAAAATCTTATTGGCTGGAAGGTATAGAATGATCTGTGGCCAGACTGTACTCTATGACAAAAAAGCCCTTTTCTCTGTTTTTGTTGTTACCCGTTTATTATTTAATTTCGTCGGTAATACGCACTATTTAATACGTCGCCGTATGAGGTAAGAAATCAGATTTGTTCACGTGTCCAGCAAACGAAAGGTCTGTGATTTTGTCGCCTTTGCGTAGCGAAAGCATCGAGTTCCCTTCACCGACAAATCTGTTCACATCAAAATCTTGACATTAATGTGGACCATATTAAATACATGTATTATAATTTTTTAATTTTTTATAAAATATAAAATTCAACACTTTACGGTTGCAATTTGGTAAGTTATAAGTTATATTTTTACAAAAATGCCATATAGGAGTGGACGAAAAAATAATGCAACACGAGAATTTTTCAAGAAGTCATTCGATTTAATATTAGTTTTGTCCATAATTGTTTAAAGAATTCTAATAAGATTCGGTGTATTCGTGTTAACATAATCACATCCAGATATTATTATTTATTAAAATTTTTTGATTTTATTACATATGATTTATCGTGATAATGAAACAAGGAATTCTCGATAGAATTGAGAGAATGAAATGTTAAAAATTGAAAATTACATTGCAATCATACTTTACTTTAGTGGGTACAAATTCTTTTTCACGAAACATAACAAATCACCCTTCCCAATCTTTTTTCCTTTTAAAGTGTGCAATACAAGCTATAGATGTTGGTACCTTACGCTGCAAAAGTTGTACTCCAATATTCCTTTGGAGGATTCCAAAAGGCAGTTAATTATGGCGGGTATTTATTCCCTTTCTACCTAAAGGAGCCTTCCAACTAACTTCACTTTCCCAGCAAGGCATCTCCCTGCAATGACCAAAGTACATTGTGCTTTAGACTCTTGTACATTCACTTCCCAAGATACCCAAATTACCCTTTTAACTAACTTCTCCCTCCAAAAAATAAAACCCTTGCTTTAAGTTACTTGTACGTTGCGCTTTAATCGGTTGTACTTGTATCCAATTTTTTTAATACTTGAACCGGTTTAGCATGTTGTACTCTAATGGTGTTTGCAAAGCTGGTGAAAACCCCATTTTCAAGCTATGGTGAGATGTCATTTTCTGCTGAAAACTACATTATAAAAAATTGGTTTTTTTTCCCATAATTTTTATGTTCATTTTAATCATTTCATTGCTTCTACAATACTGATAGTGATTTTTGTATATTTAGAGAGGGAGAGTTTGAAAGAGAAAGAGCAAAGCAAAGAGAAAGAAGCCAGAGAACAGAGAAGGGAAAAGGGAGCTAGATCTTGTTGGGTTATTGAAGCTAGCTCCATATATCCATGGCTTCCAAGTTACTTTTGATTGCTGTCTTTATTCTTGATCTCATTGCTTTTGGTTTAGCTGTTGCAGCTGAGCAAAGAAGAAGCACTGTGAGTTTTACTTTCCCCTTCACTTTCTTGATGCATTTTGTGGTTGACATAAGTTTATACAATCACTGGGTTTATTCTTGCTAAAAATGAAGATAAATATAGAAAAACAGTGGTAATCGTTGATTTAGCTTTCTGGGGTTTTTAGCTGTATGTATGAAATTGTTGCTTCTCTCAATGTAGAGAAAGAAAGATACTTTTCCTCTCTCTTTTTCCTGGTTTTTGGCTAAGAAAGAAAAGAACCGATTTTTCTAGTTTTTAGTACATTGATAATGTCTAGTTGTTATGTTGCTTACTGTGATTGCTAGCTGCACATGTAAATCTGCTGCTTTTGTTGCTTAAAGAAACTTCCTTTTCATCTTTTGGCTCAGAAAGAAAGGAAATGACTTGATCTTGGTCTTGGGCAATAAGGGTAGTTTGACAACATAGTATTCAAGCTTAAACCTTTTTTTTTTTTTGATTTCCTTCATATTATTCTCCTTTCAGCAAAGAAACAGGAGGGAAAATATTATTTTATCAGTTACAATTCTCAATTGTGTAAAAACTTACCAGATCTTAGCTAAATTTCAGTGAAAATGGTAGATCTCTGTGTTTTTTTCAACCTGAGCAATGGTATGGGGTGTTGTGGATCTAATGAAAGAACTTGTCTTTGGTAGATTTAGAGGCAAATCTGATTTGTCTTTGGAGCAATATTTTGTGAGCAGAGGAAGTAGCACCTGATTTATGGTGGTGACTTAATTATTATTGAGAACCAAACATCAAGATGGTCGAATTAGTCTACATTAGTTAGAGATGACATGAAATGTAAAATCATTGGTTTTCGGACCTTATATGATAGTATAATATTAAGTTTAATGGGTGATCTTCAAACATGGTGACACGTTCAATTATTAAAATCAGATAAATACCTGAGTTTTCATAAATCAAGTGGGGCAATTAAAAGATTAAACTACTTTCAAAACCAAGAACAACTGGAAAGCAATTACTTGGGTGCCTGATATTATCTATTTCTTCCGACTACTACTAGCTCCATTTGTTACCAAACCCCTTGACAGTGAGCAATGGGTACAGGTTTTTCTGGGTTCATTTGACCATCCAACTTGGCATCAGGCTGGATGGGGGTTGTAATATTTTTTGTGTTTATTGAAAAGAATTGTTAATTTTGTTTAGAGGGAAAGTGATTGCTAACCTAAAGGCATCAACTCCTGTTCAACCTGGAGGTTTTGAATTCACCTGTCCTATATAAAAATGCAGCTAACTTATGGTGTATCTTTGTGCAGGCCAAGATTGTCCAGGACAGTGAAGTTAATTATAACTATTGTGTCTATGACTCAGACATAGCAACAGGCTATGGTGTTGGTGCATTTTTGTTCCTTATGGCTAGCCAAGCCCTCATAATGGTTGCAAGCCGATGCTTCTGCTGTGGAAAGGCTTTAAACCCCAGTGGTTCAAGGGCTTGGGCAGTTGTCCTTTTCATAGTCTGCTGGTATGTGACAAACAATTCACCCAAAGTAACTACTGATTGTTGGTTTCAAATCTCAATGACTGCAGCCACATTTATATTTATTTTGTAGATCTGATTGTATCAACTGATATTCTTGGGATTGCCTGTGACAGGTTGTTTTTCCTGATTGCTGAGATATGCTTGCTGGCGGGTTCAGTGAGAAATGCCTACCACACCAAATACCGGACCATATTCAGCGAGCAGCCTCCCTCTTGTGAAACTGTGAGGAAGGGAGTTTTTGGTGCAGGGGCAGCTTTCATTTTCTTAACTGCCATAGTCAATAAGTTCTACTATATTTGCTACTCCAGTGCTAGGGAGAACAGCTTCCAGGCTTATGGTGGAGAGACCGGTGTGGGTATGGGAACATACAAATAAATCATGGTTGAAAATGGGATTTATCTTATTGCAGTAGATGTGACTACATGGACTCTATGCCATCAATTTGCTTACTCCATTGTCTGTTCTTTTTCTGAGTTGCATTTCATGTGCTAAGGGTTCCATATGGTAGGTGATAGATTGTATTTTGTGTCAGATTCATAAATTTTTTTCTTTCTTTTTTCCCCATTCCAAGATTTGTAAAATTTTTTGAAGTTTCTTTGTACACGTATCAATAACAAAAGATTGTTGTTTGTGTTCCAATCCGACATGATCTTCATGTAACTCCAATACATAATCTATAGGCTATCACCATTCTCTGGAAGAATGCCTGTTTGTCATTCACACAATCGATTTTGTCATACAACAATGTCGCAATGTTGACTAACTCTTAGATAAGATAGCAAATCGCATTAGGATTGTCATTCACCATGTATTTTTTTTATCAGTTAATTTGGTGGAGTTGCCTGCATGGGAAAAGAATATGGTTAAACTTGAAAATTTTTTTTCTCAATCAAATCTAGTATCTCCACTAGAATCAAAGATGTAGTCAGAACAGACTGTACAGATGAAAACCCATCAAAGTTTTATCCATAGAAAGACACTTAAAAACCAGATTTACATCATAAATCATATCATCACATAATGAACATGTCACCAATGAACCAACAACAGAACATAATATATAACTACAAACATCTCACACCATAAACATAAAACCTAAAACAAATTCATCACCACAAACATAAACTTGAATGAGGTTAAAGATGATAAGAATCAAGTTGTATAATTAGATAAGATGTACTGCAAATCAAGTGGTTTGAAACCATTGTTCTTTAACTAACATTATGCTTGATGAAATAAGAAAAATAGAAGAAAACTAAAAGACGGTAGAAATTGCAGCACCATGTCTTTTTATTGGGAGAAAAAGTATGAGACCCTTGTACCTAATTTTCACTGCTTTTATGGTATTGAAATTGCAAATTTGCAGTTGTGATCATACCCTAATTATCCACTCCAAATTTCACTTAGAAAACCATACAAACAAATATCATTAGATCCCATCAATCAGTCACCAATACATAGCATAAAAAATACAACCTAAATGGGTCACATATGGGCAAATAAGTTATTATAACCCAACCCATTTATGACCCACTCCATGCCCGCCTGTTTGTTACTTCTAAGCAAAGTCATGCCCACAACCATACATGGTGATGGGAGAGTGGTGCAATCTGGTAGTGAGATGGGAAAGAAAGAGCAGACAAAGCTTCATGATTCTAATTCGAAAGCACAGGCAGCCCTTGAAACATCTGTATGCTAGGTGTTTTATTTTTCTGGAATATGTATGCTACAACATCTCACCTACAATTCTTAAGGAGTGACGCAAATTGTTGCTAGTGACAAGAGATGAAGAAAAAGTATGATTATGTTAGTAGTTTGTTTCAAGTCAATGGAAGGTACAAAAACTTCATTATACCAAAGCCCTAGGGATGTTGACTTTGTTCCTAGCACGAGTGACTTTGTGATGCTTGAATTGCTCCTAAATAAAGAGCACCAAAACGAGTCCAGCATACACCTAACTCCGGTCATGGCAGGCAGTCAGTAGCCGATGTGCTGACCTCGCGGAACATGTTTCAATGTGTTTCACCATCATCAAATTACCAGTAGAGAAACTTAGTTGCCAGCCAGAGAACAAGCTTCATGATTTTAACTAGACAGCAGAGCCTGTTCCGAAAGACCTTTGGGTACTGTTCTCGGACCTCAGAGCTGACATTAGGTACATGATGAGATTGAACACACTGAAAATATTTTTTTCCCAGTTAAATGCTGACCATCTTTGCAGATTTGAACATGCATCAGGCCTAGCAGAATTGTCCAGTAATTGGTCATCATTGTACTAGAGATGCAAAATTGATGGCTTTATAGTTTGTCAAAGTTACAGACAGTATCCCTCAAATGATAACAGAAAGTGAAGACTTGTTAAAGGTCATTGTGGGTAGGGAGGGAGGGGAGGGGGGGTTCATAATGCAAAGGAATGAGCCATTCAGCTGCAGTACTATCTTTCTAACTAGATTTTGAGTTAGTTTGACTGATAAATTGTTTGTGGTACAACTTACTTTATCTCCCCTTTTTACCTTTCATGAAATCATCTGCAATGAGAATATGTTTACTTTAGGGAACAGAGTGCACTGTTTCAGTCTTGTTCAAACTGTTATAAACTCTCCTCAGCAAAGTTATTAATAGAAATCTAACAGACTATTTATTTCCACAGGCCACTACATTTGGAGAGCACAGAGTTTTTTAACCATGTGGGGGGTTCAAAAATAGCCCTTCACTCCACTACAACAAAGCTTGGTAAGTTAATGAATGAGGCATGCATATAAAAGAAGCTGTTCTAGAATCCATTTTTGGAGATGGAAAGAGCATATTGCACTAAAAAGAAAAAAAAACTGATACATTCTCATTCCAAAAGATTCTTAATTTGGAGCAAAGAAAATGATGTAATATGTTTCTGTCACACTCAATGGAAAACAAATTCCACCCCACTAAGGCCAGTCACCTTCTCTTATGATTATCAGAATCCAGCTTCCTTAAAAACCAGATTCACTATACCAGGATTTATCAGGAATTAGAATATATCTAAAGAAGATGTTCCATGGACATTCTTGGAAAAATTGATTTCGGATATTCATGTACCAATCACTGGAAATTCCCTTCAAAATTCACACCTTTTGTGGGTGAGAAGCTATACTTAATGGAATGACAGTAATTTCTGTGTCTCTCTCAGTACTCATTCATTACTGAGTTAATTGGATACATCAAATCTCAAGACCCTCAAACTATAGGATTCCCCAAGGTATAATTTGGCACAATCAAGATCATCACACTTTGCCCTTTGTCACACAAGAAACAGTTAGGAACATCAAGGCAATCTGCAAGTCTAGGAACTCTTTTTAGGTGCTTTTTCATTGTTGCCAGACAAAAGGACATTAGGCTTTGATTAGCAAGGAAAAACCAACCCAATGATTCATCTAAAAATGTCAAAATGCCCAACTTCTTTACTAAGGTTTAGTCGGTTGTTTCCGCTTCTCTATCTTTGCAATTAACTTTACATTGTACAGTGCACATGAAGCCTTCAAAAACAGGTTTGGAAAATCATAGATTTGAGTTAGAAATGTCCCACAACCTCCCAGCTTTCAACCGGTTTTAATGGACTGTCTTTATTGCAGAAGGCTACTTTACAATTAAGTATTATACTTGGGCTGCCTAGACCTTCCTTTTTAAGTATTGCAGTGTTGGTTACCTTGATTGAACTTCGTAAAATATAATACATCTTATCTTAACTTTAAAAACAATTAAGTAATTGATAAATATATTCTATTATAATTGATAAGTGAAATAAAAATTTAAATTCGGAGATGTGACAGTTCATGGATACATAATAAAAAAAAAAAAAGAAGCTATTAATATAAGAGCTAAGAAGGTATGTAACCAAAAACTTTATGGTATTCAAGTCAAGCACTGAGAGTTATTACCATTGGAAGAGAAAGGTATGGTATTTTCATTGTGTATTTAAGATTGTGGTAATGCTTGCTTGCCATCAAAATGAATTATGGAAGGGAGGTGAATGGGAGAGTAGTACTAATTAGGCCCAACAAGGACAATGAGTTTAATGGACCCAACGCCCTAGTGTATCTCCTGAATCTACCCTGTCCAATCAATTATAAAAGCAGATTTGAGGGACAATTGATTCAAACAAAGGAAGATAAAAGATGAGCTATTAATTAAGAAACAGTGAGAAAAGGTTATTTTGTCACCAGTGTAAACAAAAATTTAAGAATTGAATTATCGAGTTAAATGTTTCAATGGATATAAGAGGTTAAATACTTGTATTATTAACCCTAAAAAAAAGATAAGAGCTTATTAATAGAATGTAAAACTTGAATTAGTCACCATATTTTACCATGAAACTCAATCGTAAAGGCCTAACTAAACCCATCTTGTTTTATGAATTTCTCAATGATTAAGGACCACTAAAGTTGCCATGAGGTGTTAACCCTCTCTACCCTTGTCCTTTGACTTTAAAAAGAAAAGGAAAATAAGATAAAAAGGGTATGCAAGAAAGTATATAATACTTTTCCTAACCCCAACTAGTAGGATAATTTGATTGCACTGTTCATCTCCAACTCTAAATTAGATATGATATTTAACCCTTTATTTAAGCCCCAAAAGTGCATAGCAATCAAAAGGGTTTCTCTATAATGCTGAAAGGTGTGTTTATCTTGGCCACCATGACTTGACTATTTCCTAATTAAGCCATGTGCTGGACCTCCTTTTGCTACGTACAGACATGTTATAAACATTCTTTTCATGAGAAAATGCTAAGCAAATTCTTGGTCATGCCCCCCATTGCTCCCTCCCTTAAATGGAAATGCCAAGCAAATCATTTGCATGGATTTTGATACCCCGTCTCACATCGACGTTAAAATTTTACGTCTTTCTTTTAACCGATACGTATAGTCGTTCATTTATACCACTTGTAATTAACTTTAATTTTGCATGATTAGTAGAAGTGTCCAGGTAAGCTTCATCCGATAGCCAATTATATATGACCAATCCTTAACAGTAAAATGGATTAAACTAAAGGCCACTAGCTTAATTAAAATGGGATCATGATTGCAACATTATGATTGAAGGACACCAAATGAGGCGTGAGATAATGGGAAATTTAATAATTTTCTTTTTTTTTTTTAAGGATGCAAAGCATGTTATATCACTGTTACATTTTGAAATTCCTAGCTTTTGTCTATGTTTATTTTAGGGAGAAGGAATCCTTTTTCAAGCTTAAACAGGCTGTTGGGAATCAAGACACGTGCTGTGTCTGTATGTTTTGTTATGTTTTAAAGCTTTGTTTAAATCTCATGGTTTTATGTTCTTTGATTGATCATGGTGGAAACCCTACTCAACAAAACAAAATAAAAGAGCATGCATGCCTCTTCCATTTTCGTGCAAACACGGACGATTACCAAGTTCAACAAAGTAAAAAACCCAACATCCATTTACTAAATTAATTTGTTCATAGTGCATGAGCAAGGATTGCTGGTTCTATTTAGTTAAAAGTTTGGTTTGGTATATGAATCTGGGGACTATGATTGGGGCTATAGATTTTAACTTATAAGCTATTTTATTTAAGAGTTAATATGTTATACCACAGAAGGTCAAAGTTGACAAATGAAATGAGATCTTGGGTATGAACTATTCTATGAATATATAATGCAATTTCCAAAGGTGAAGATGGGTTCAATACCTATTAAAATATATAGAAATGGAAAATAACATGAATGTTAATCATAGCATTATACAATTAAATAGAAATCCAACCATCAATAGAAAGGTATCCAAGAAGGATTTATACTTTTTTTCCCACAATAAAAGCTGACACATTCTTCCATAGACCCCATTAATTCTTCAATTTTTCCAATAAAAACATGATATTGTTAGCTTTATTTGTCTCATTTATACAGTCAGCATTAGGTGAACCATATAATTAAGTTGATTCTATTTTAAGACGTTAAAAATTTTAATTATTATAAGGTTTTCTTGACTAGAATGCAATGATGATGTATAAAATCATGTGGGCAATCTTAAAATATATTTATTTTTAATTATATAAGAATATTTCAGCTAATAGAAGTCTTAATGTTCCTTCTATATATCACATTCTTAGAGATCTAATGTTATTTGTCAAGAATTAAAAGAATTGGGTTTTGGGAGACTTGTTATAAAGCAAGGGGGGATGTAACTCAATCAGAAAACATGGGCAGAATCTATTCCAACACTCAAAGAGATAAAAGAAAACAGTGAATGATGATAGATTGGTCAAATTAATTGGTAATTATGATAGAAAAGAATACTAGAATTATGAACTACACATTTAATTTCTTATGATGTTTTAGGTTTGTGATAGTGTTGATGAAGGAAGAAAGAAATTGATGAAACATAGAAAAAAATGTAATGGATAAAGATTTATACCCCATTCTTCACTAGCATAGACATAAATTGTATCCCTCTTCTAAAAAAAAAAAATCAAAACTCAAAATTAGAATCTCGACTCAATGAATTAAACTCGAGGAAATTTAATTGACGAGAAGGACATTCTCATATTTTGTATTTTATATTCTTGAAAAATGTAATTTTACCATAAGTATCATGTCACGTCATTATCACAAATTTTGAGAATGTCATTCTCGTAAGGAAGATGGGAAGGTGAGTTTCCGATATCGAGGGTAAATAAAAATATTTTTTTTCGGAATAAAATGATCCTTTGGACACTTTTCACTACTCCTCAAGCCTTAAGTTGGGTTGAGTTTGGATATAGATTTTGAGATCCAAATTTGACTCAGATTAAATTATTTTCTCAATAAATAATATATTTTTATTTATTTTAATCTTTAAATGTAATTAAAATATTAATATATAAATATTTATTATTATTTTAATAATAAAATAATAATTAAATGGATGAATCAATTGAACTCAAACTTGATAGCTTGAATAGAAAGATTCGATAAATGCGACTTAACCTATAGATACCTCTTGCATGCAAGTGTATTAAACTTACATTGTGATATGTAAAAGTAATTCTAAAATTAACACCACGGTAAACAATGAAACATTGAATATTCATATAAAAAAAATCACATGTTAGAAACGTATTACTATTTTGCAAATAGAACAAGGCCAATGCTTTAGGGAAATGCCTTAGGCAACATATCATGTGAATATCTATTACCTTTAAATCTTCACAATGAATTTGTGATATTAGAAAATCTTTTTAAAATAAAAAATAAAATAATAAAATGGAACAAAACAAGGGGAGGAAAGTGAGTAGAAATTTTCTAAATTTACACAAAAATCAAAATTTTTAAAATTCTACATAATTTTATAGTAATAAAATAGCAATACATATTACTTCCTTGAAAGAGAAAAAAAATAAAAGAATTTAAAGTTCTTTTCTCCTTCACCATTGTTGTCATTTTCCTTCTACCAATTTCCTCTTATTTGATTTGATGTAATTCTATGCATTGGCATGTCCCATAGACCTGGTAGTTTTAGACATAATACGTTAACACGACACAAGTTTAAATAGGTTTAGATTTAATTTTTTTGTATCTAATTGTGTCTGATACATTTAAACACATTTAAGATATTAAAATTTTCGTGTCTTAATATGTCAGATACAAGTAACACGTTTAATTAATCGTATTTAAATGCGTATACGTGACACATTTATCAACTTGTTAAAAATTAATAGTTAAAAAATATTTTAGTCTTATTTAAATAATTTTAAATAATTATTTTAATAATTTTTAAAAATTTTAATAATGTAATTATAAGGATAATTATTGATTTTAAATTTAAATAATAAAATTATTTTTAATTATAAATATTTTTATTTACTTGTGTTAAACGTGTTATTAATCATATCGTATCGTATATTGACATATTTAATAAATGAATTAATCGTGTAGTATTGTGTTATACGTTTATTAAACGTATATATGTACATATTTTAAATTTAAAATATAAATATTATTCGTGTTATGTTCATATTTAACTTTAACGTATTTCATATCTAATTGTGTATGACACATTTAAGATATAAAAACATAAATTACTGAATCTTCCTCCATGTAAAAAATCCCTTTTTTCACCTATATGTATTTATTTCTTATGCAAAGAAACAAACCAGGGGGAGGGGGGAATGGCCCATTAGAGGGCAGAGATAGAAGAAGGTGATATGGACCATCTCTTTGGTTTGTTTTCAATGGATGATGCTCTCTCTCTTGTCAAATCCCTATGACAAGGCATTCTTTTGTTGTTGCTAGTGGTCTCTGCTAGAGTTGGGAAATTCATTGCGGGGCAATGGGAAAAACCTTGAACTTATTTGTTAGCTTAATCAGTGCTTATTTGTATCCTACCAAGGTAAAAGCATGACCTGAGGGACTGCTAGCAGCAGACTTTTAAAAAGGCCTAGAGGGCTAAACTTGCACCACCCTAAACACTGAGAAGGTGCTGATTCTGAGATGACAATTCTTGAGAACAAAGCTTTTAGAGATGAGAATTGAAAACTCAGAAGGATCTTTGATTTGCTCAAAAACTTAAAAAAGGTTAAGAAGAGCAGAAGACAAGTTAATGGAGGCAGCAATTGGGGAGGGTTCATCACTTTTTTCTTTCCTGGGGTTGTGTTTTTGGCTTTTGCTTCCTGCTTGGTCTATGGGTCTTTTTCATATTTTTTTCCCTTTGTTTTCACTCATGCAATTTTCAATATATTATGACAAGACGAACCCTACTTTGGGTTTGTAGCTTTAGGTGTCAAGTGTTGTCTGAGACACTGACAGTTTCGTTAGAAAAAGGGCATGTTAGGATAATCAAAGTCAATGATATGACTTTGGTTGACTTGGTCCTTGTTTTTTTTTTGGCCTTTGGCTTCAATCTATGTTACCTTCCACTTGGCTTTGGATTGGACCATCTATTTCCAATATAATTTGAATATTTTGAGAGGGCACTACTTACTTTGGCATTTGGCATCCACTTTCCCTTACAGTTTTCCCCACTATTCCATGCTTCCTTCAACTCTTTTCTCATATCTTTAAAGAATTAAGCCAATTTATGAGAGACATGAATCCTTTCCTACTCGTTTCCTCTCAATTTGTAACCTACTTTGTTTTTATAATTTTACATAACAACAGATTTAGAGCAAGATAAAAAAAATAAATAATTTAATTAATAACTTTTTATATGTATTTATTACAATAATTTGTTATAAAAAATTAAAACGATCAATAATTTGATCTACATACCGTAAATTCACTTGACATTGATGTATGACTTCACGATGTTGTTGCATATGCAATTACATCATTCTTAATTATAAAAACAACAAAAACAGTACAAAAACCAGCCCCATGGTTTCCTTGTTAATCTCAGACAATATTTTTGGGGAGAAATATTTAGCTTGGTTTGGTCTCAAGATGAGGTGGATTTGAGTCTAAATCCACCGACTCTTTCCTTGCTTAGCTTCTTGGTTTCTTCCCCTCTCTCTCTCTCTCTCTCTCTCTCTCTCTCTCT
>NC_030856.1:4491865-4565151 GCF_000208745.1 Theobroma cacao
TGGCTTCTTCCCTTCCTCTCTCTCTCTCTCTCTCTCTCTCTCTCTCTCTCTCTCTCTCTCCTTTTTTGGGTTAATTATAAAATTCTTGCACGAGCTCCTCATACTTCATGTGCAAGAATGAGTTGTAACTAGTAATCCCCTTTTGGCTGTACAAGAAGTGAAGGCCCCCTTTTTTGCTGGAGACTAGGAAGGAAAAGGGCTTTCTTTTTTTAGACTAAATAATTGATTTTGGATAGCTAGGTAGCTAAAAACCAAATTATTGTATTCCTAAGCATGTTTGGATGTTAGGGGAGGGGGTTCATCTTTCCAGGTCATACAACTGTAGCCCCTCCATTAGTTTGTCAATTGAACTATCTTCAATTTCATTTTGTAACTTTTTCATTTGGTTTTCAAAAGTCACCCCATTTTCCATGGAAAAGACAAAAGAAAAAAGGGTTGGGACAAAAAATTATTATATGTACACAGTACACAAATCATTAAGTCTTTTATTGTTTGAATTTGAGAGAATCAAGCATGAAAATTGGATATGAATTCGATACATAATATAATTTTATGTTTGTATGGATGGACTATGTATCGAGCAAGTCGTTGCCTTGTTAATAAAGGAAGGGGGAAAAATCTATTTACAGCAAACAAGTCTACAACTAGGCCATGGGCAGAGTGGAAAACCAGAGGGCACTTACAAGCAGCACGTGATTAAAGGTGTTACATGTGATGATTAGAATCAAGAAATGGAAACTCTTTCTGCCTTTGACTTGGAACTGTTTTTTTGCTCTTTTTTCTACAATGTGTTGACAATATAATCCCCCAACCGAAGGCTTTAGGCTTCTAAGACTAGTACACATCCCCTCCCCTTTAAGGATCCCACAAGAATTTATGACCTAAACAGCCAGAGTCAGAATATAGCAACCTCTTCTCCTCTCTGTCATTGCCATGCCCTCATAGTGAAAAGGCCAAAAGAGATTGTATATCATCTTACTATGTTAATTGAAGTAGTTGAAAGTGCCCCCTCACACATAGTTGGGTTCCATCTCCCCATTCTTTCCGTTGAGAAATACTTACATTCCTTGAGAATTCTAAGGTGGGAGAAGTCAAGAATTCATTAGCATGTTTATCTATTTGGGGGGGTTTATCAAAGCATGGATAATGACCCTTCATGCTTCTTAATGTTTGTACCACATGAATCTATCAGAAAAAATCCACCTACATGTTGAAAAAGCATCATCATCTTCATCTTGGCTTTACCCATTAAAGCAAAAAGGGGAGATAATTTTGAAACCCAAAATATGGAGAACAAAGGAGATAAAACTAGAATGAGAGAGAGAGAGAGAGAGGGAGAGGTGGGGAAGGGAGAAATATTAATAAAATGGTCCCCAAAAGTGGTTGAATTTATGCTGTGGGACGTCAGCTTCACTTAACAGTAATGGGCTGGACAGCATGTGTGTGGGGTTGAAGACAAACAGTTGGTAGTTGCATACATTTAGCTGTTCTCTTTCTGGCAAATGCCATTTCTTGGGCTTTCAATGGCAAAAGCTTTAGGCCCAACTCTTCCTCTTGTACAGTTTCCAACCATGCAAATGCATCTCCCTAGCTTCTACTGTGTTATGTTGATGATGGAGGGTAACTATAGCTTAACCTCATGGGTGTTACCTTTGTCTCCAAATCCACTTAAGGATAGGTCAAGCCCTTATACATTTGTTAATATTATTTTTTGTAAAATCTAATAAAAATAAGAGTTAAAACTAAAAACTTCAACTTAAAAATCTTGAGTTCAAATCTTAAAATAAAAAATGTGTAATTTATGAATTAAGAGTTACTTCTTGTCGTGTAACTTAGGTGAACAATAAATTCTACCTTACAAGTAAATAATTTTGATCAAAGAAAAATCTAGTTAAAATTAGCCAATGATCATTAATTGATGCATAGTGAGTAAAATAATGTATGAAATGGCATAATTTTGTTGAATATAACAAAAATAAAATAAAATTCTTCGATTTTCATCGTGCCGCCTAAGTTATCAATGTTTTATTCCGAATAAATCAATAAAATTTGAATTGAATAAAACAAATGAAATTATGAGCTATATGTCATTTATTTGAATAAGAAAATTCTTCGATTTTGTTTTTTCTTAATATTTGAACTTAGAATCTTTCAAAGCTAAATACTTTTCTTTTTGAAGCGTACAATAATTATTTTAATAAAATTATTCAATTAAGTCTGCTATTTTTTGTCATCTAATTTTGATTTTTTTAATGTGATTAAATAAATGGTGATGGAGGTTAGTCAAATTTGATGAAATATAAAATATTATGAATAATAACATAACAAAATAATAATAAAATTGAACGTTTTGCAAAAGAAAATGACTTATTTTTTAATATAAATATTTATTTTTAATGATAAAACAAAAGAGAAAAAAGAAAAGAAATAGGAAGGAAGAAAATAGTTTTGTTTAAGCTATTTATTTATTACTTTTAATTTTGCCTATTGTTTATATATTCATAATATAATATATATATTTGCAATAGATAGATCCTCCACCTTTCACCTTTCACATTTCACAGTTCAATGCCACAAACCCCAAAAACCAAAAACCAAAAACCAACAAAATCAAATCAATCTCCCTTCACTTCTCCCACACAAAGACATCACCAAACCCCAACTCTCTCCTCTTCCTCTCTCTCTCTCTCTTCCCCTCCACCCCCCAAACCCATAACGACCCTTTTCTCCACTTCCTTTTCTTCCCATTGGATCTGACTGTGTCTGCTTTGGAGTCCCTCCGAACACCCTTGCCCCTTTCCTTACTTTGATCCAATCCCGAACCCAGACTTTGTTTTTGTGGTTTCTTTTTGATGGTCATGTGCAAATTGAAATGGGAGTGCTCATAAAGAAAGCATGAGCAAAAACCCCATTGGTAGCAACAACAACCAAGACGACGACGATTCAACTCAAGAAGAAGAAGTGGTAGAAGTAGACGAAGAAGAGGAAGAGGAGGAGTATTTTTACGAATCCCTTGATCGCATTGCTTCTTCTAATTCTTGTTCTTGCTCTAATTCAACTTCTCCTTCTTCTGACTCCGATTCCGACCCAATAACCCGCTCCAACAATGCCCACCATCCATTTCCCGTCCCTAAATTCCCCATGGCCGTTTCCAAGTTCGACATCTGGATCTCCGAACCCGCCTCCGTTTCCGAAAGAAGAACACGGTTGCTCCGAGAAATGGGGCTTAGCCGTGACCGGGGTCTTTCCCGGACAAGACCAGGGTCAGAAACGGAGTTGGGTACGGGACGAGATATGGGTGGTGGTTGTGGTGGTGGCGGAGGAGGAGGAGGGTTTGGAAGAAGATCGGTTTCGTCGGATCGGTTGGTAAAAAAAGAGTTGGAGGAGCAAGATCGTGGTGGGGAAAGGGGAAGTAGTTCTGCTGGAATTGTCCGATCAAAATCAGACGGTGATGCAAGCCGAAATGGTGATTGTAATGATGTTGCTGTTTCTTCTTCTCCTTGTTTATCTGTTTGCTCGAATTCGTCTTCTTCGGGTCTTTCTGTCGGTCTATGTTTTGTAAATAATAATAATGATAGTAACAATAGTGAATGTGATCATATTAATGCCGCGGCTGCTAACTTAAGAAGCTGTGAAAGTAATGGATCTATATGTAATAAGCCGCCCACGGGGCGGAGTAGTAAGAGTTTGAATGGGGAACTTGGTTTTAAATCATTTGGTGGTGGAGAGGTTGTTGTGGAGGATGAGTTGGATTGCAGTGAACAAGTGTGTACTATTAAGAATCTTGATAATGGGAAAGAGTTTGTGGTGAATGAGATTAGAGAAGATGGGATGTGGAATAAGTTGAAGGAAGTTGGGACTGGGAGGCAGTTGACTATGGAGGAGTTTGAGATGTGTGTCGGGCATTCTCCGATTGTTCAAGAGTTGATGAGGAGACAGAATGTGGAAGAGGGTAATAAGGATAATGCTGATTTGAATGTGAATGGCGGTGGTGTTGGCGTTTCAAAGTTGAAGAAGAAAGGGAGTTGGTTTAAGAGTATGAAGAGTGTTGCGAGCAGTGTGAAGGGTCAGAAGGAAAGAAGAAGTAGTGATGAGAGAGATACGTCATCAGAGA
The DNA here is from genome assembly GCF_000208745.1 of Theobroma cacao. NCBI lineage: Eukaryota > Viridiplantae > Streptophyta > Magnoliopsida > Malvales > Malvaceae > Theobroma > Theobroma cacao. The sequence goes on from NC_030856.1 coordinate 4,495,980, forward strand.
AGGGTGGGAGGAGATCGAGTTCTGCCACAGATGATAGCCAGGATGTTTCCTTTCATGGGCCGGAAAGAGTGAGGGTAAAGCCGTATGGAAAGTCGTGTAAAGAACTCACTGCTCTTTACAAGAGTCAAGAGATACAAGCCCATAATGGGTCTATTTGGAGTATTAAGTTTAGTTTGGATGGAAAATACCTCGCTAGTGCGGGTGAGGATTGTGTAATTCTTGTATGGAAGGTAGTGGAGTCAGAAAGGAAGGGGGAGTTGTTGATGGAAAAGCCTGAGGATGGGAATTTGAATTTTTTGCTTGTGGCTAATGGATCTCCAGAGCCAACTCTGTTGTCCCCAAGTGCAGATCACCATCCTGAGAAGAAGAAAAGAGGAAGGTCATCTATAAGCCGAAAGTCACTGAGCCTGGATCATATTGTGGTGCCAGAGACTGTTTTTGCGCTTTCAGATAAACCTGTTTGTTCTTTTCACGGACATTTGAATGATGTGCTCGACCTCTCATGGTCCAAATCTCAGGTTAGTCATCATTCCTTAATCCTCTTAGGTGTTTTGAGAAATATGTACCAATATAGAGTAATTAGTTTGATTTTCAAATTTTTAACCAGTAATGTTAGTTGGAATACCTTTGTTAAGTGTTTCTTTTTTACTTTAGAAGCCTTACAATCGTTGTAAGTAAGAAGTAAATTTGGTGATGGGACTGAAGAAATTTTATTTGATCTGAGAAGTCCATCTTTTAGTTTCCCTTTTACCTTGAGTTTGGAGGAATCCGAGCTATGTTTCACTAGGAAGAGAATGGAGAACTTGGGCACCTGTGTGCACTGCACTTTATCAAATGTTATTTGTGAAAGGCATATCTGATTGAAGCAAATGTGAATTTCATCAAAACATAAAAACTATTGCTGCCCTGCATGAGTGCTTGTTTTTCTATGAAGAAACGAAGGGACAACACAATGCTTGTCTCCATGCTTTGCTTGACAAAATTATATATTTCTCCTCTTGAACTGCAAAGGATCTATGGAATACAAAAATGAAGTAATTTTTTTTTAATTGGTAGGCAAACAACAAAGAGAAATTGGTGGATCTTCATGGTAAAATTTTAAAACATGGTAACCTGGCTGATGCTAAGACCCTAGGTTGATTCCTGGCAACTATAAGTGATATTACTTGCTGGGTTTTCTATTTGGCATTGCCTTTTTAGATGTTGAGACTGGCTAGGAAACGACCTGCATGCATTTAGATGTGACATGACAGCAAAGAAGTAAAGCAATTTTGCAAAGCCCTACACAGTAAACTAAAGTATATTTAAATTTAATCAGTTCTATGGCACATAATGGATAATGAAGTAAAAAGTTCAATATGTGTTTATTTTGCTATGTGGCAACATGATTAGCAGTGAAAAGTTCACTTTTGGATGGTTAGCTTTGATCAATTTTCTATTTGTTCAAAGAACTAATTATCTGGAAAGAGGCTTGAACTTTTTTATGGATTGTCGTCACCCCTTCTCTCTGATTTTGGTTATTGTCTTTGATGTTTCTGTTGATGCCTTGTTCCTTGTCAGTGATTCTGTTCAAGGTTTCTGATGATACCCTTTTATACCTTGTGGACTCTTTGAGTCAAATGATCACTTTTGAGTTTGCATGTTATTAATATTGAGTTTAAAGATCAGAAATGTTGTGGTCTACCACCACAAGTTTTAGAAACCACTTCTGAATGTTAATGGCATACTGTAATTAGATGCCTTAAAAGTCCTTCAAATATTAAAGGATGCAGATGTGATGTACTCAATTGGTCAAGCCTCTATGTATTCCGTTTATATTTCTAGGATGCTTTTTGAGAGGTTGTTGTTAGTTGAACCTTTTTCTTTATGAATTTTTGGTTCCGGCTTCACCAGTTTAGCCTATTTTAGAATCATGAACCAATATGTTGCTGCAGGATATTCCAGTAAGATTTTTCTATTTGTTCTTTTCAGCAATTGCTCTCATCATCAATGGACAAAACAGTGAGGCTTTGGGACTTGAATAGCAAGACTTGTTCGAGAATATTTTCGCACAGTGATTATGGTAAGTAAATTGTAAGTTTCATGTCTTTTGTTGCTTAACTTTGGAGTCTACTCTCTTAATGGCCCTGTTCAAGAACATTACTAAATGTACTCTCATTTTTTTCTTTTTTTTTAATAATTACCCTTCTCTATAGAAGTGATGAATAATTAGAAATTCTCCTTCTGTCTTCATAGTTATAATACCATGCTGTGTACTAGTAAAAAAACTGAAAAGACTGTGTAGCTATACCTTAAGTATAACTTTCTGGCTTGGAAGTGCGCACCTAGTGCGGTTAGGTTAAGTGTGCTTGGTGTAGATTCAATGAAATCAGTAATCTAAAGATCCATCATAAAAGAAAAATATTATTTATCTTTTGTTGTCAATTTAAATTGGTTTATATATGGCTAATTGTGCTTTATTCCTGTGGATCTGCCTTGACACAGTAACTTGCATCCAGTTTAATCCAGTTGATGATAGATACTTCATTAGTGGATCCCTAGATGCTAAAGTTCGCATATGGAGCATTCCTGATCATCAAGTCGTTGATTGGAATGATCTGCATGAAATGGTCACTGCTGCATGTTATACACCTGATGGGCAGGTTGGGTGATGGTCAATACAAGTTCATTCTATATAATATACAATGAATAAGTCTGTAGCTCATGGAATTTCTATGTGTTTTGAAGGGTGCACTGGTGGGCTCGTATAAAGGGAGCTGTCGTTTATATGATACTTCTGGTACAAGTTTATGAATTCTCTGTCTTGTTTCTGCATGCACCCTTCATTGTGCAGTTCATTGACCACTGAAGTTTTCTTAAACATTTACATTTGTGCATCTTTTTCAGAGAACAAATTACAACCAAAAAGTCAGATCAATTTGCAGAATAAAAAGAAGAAATCTCATCAAAAGAAAATTACAGGTTTCCAGGTAATCCAGTGGTCCTGCTGCTTGATCTCTAAATATGGAAGGAAGGCATAAATCCTTTCTCTAGTTGAATCAGAGATTCTTACTTAGAATCTGTTGTATATTTTCTTGATGCCGTGTGTCAACTTTATTCTTCTTATGTGATTACTTTCTTCAAGCAGTTTTCACCTGGAAGTTCATCAGAAGTACTCATCACATCTGCAGATTCGCGAATTCGGGCTGTTGATGGTGCCGATCTAATTCACAAGTTTAAAGGTAAGAAAAGTATAAACATATGATACTTCATTTGTAGTTTCTGCCTATGCTTATCTTTGAATCTCATGATAGCGTTTTTCTCTTAATCTTATCACTTTATGTCATTGTTGCATCTAAATTTGATGTTTGATCATTCTGCATTTATGTGGTTGTGTTTGGCTATGCACATGTTTGCCTGAATATTCTTAGGTAGACAATCTAAAGCCTTTATTCCTACTTGGATTCTATGCTGCAAATCTTCCTATTAGCATCATTAATGATGCCTTCAGTGTTTAGCACGATCATGGTTTCTTCTGACTTGAAGGTCAGATAGGAAGCGTATTGGTGTACAAAGTATCTTGGTCCAAAAGCTTAATTTAGTCCTTCATCTATGTTCATACGCTAGCATGATGTTTGAATAAGTGCTGTTGTTTTTCCCTTATAGAAGTTACTACAAGTGCTCTTGTGAAATGCACTTTGGATTGTGCAAGCTGTAAGTGACAGTGGGTAAATTAATGACCTGTAATTTGCCTTTCTGAAAGGCAATATGAGAACTAAAGAATTCAGCAATAAAAGTACAGTAAACATACCTTGCTTGAGGCCTTCCTAGAGAAGCAAAGAAAAGTGTTTCTAGAAGCAAATTTTCCTTTTGACAGGGCTTGAGGAGATGAACTACCAAGGAAAAAATAAAAATACTTCTACCCAGCCTTATTTGTGAATGAATTTTTTGTCTTTTCTGGTTTTAATGATGATCCCCTAAATAACAATTTTAGTTATGTGAGGTTGAAATGAATGTCACATGTTGCTAATTTTCCTGGTTGCTCTTGAAAAAGCTGCAGAGTTGTCGTGTAGTATATATCCACTTGAAATTCTGGAATTGTGCTGATTCCACAGAAGTTGGTGTTGATTCTGTGACAGGATTTCGGAACACAAACAGCCAGATCTCGGCTTCTGTTACAGCAAATGGAAAATATGTGGTCTCTGCTAGTGAGGACTCTTATGTTTATGTGTGGAAACACGAAGCAGAATCCCGGCCTAGTAGAAATAAAGGAGTTTCTGTTACATGCTCTTACGAACATTTTCACTGTAAAGATGTATCAGTGGCCATCCCATGGCCAGGCATGGGTGACGCATGGGGTCTAAGAGATACGCAATTAAATGATGAGAGTGGTTTTGATGACAATATTGACGAAGTTTCAACAGCCAATCATCCTCCTACACCTGTTGAAGAATATAGTGGAAACGAGGGTTCATTATCAGCATCCGGGTGCACCAATAGCCCTCTCCATGGAACCATTTCTAGTGCAACCAATAGCTACTTCTTTGACAGAATCTCGGCTACATGGCCAGAGGAAAAACTTCTTCTGGCTACTAGGACCAGGAGCCCCAGGAGCAGTGTGGATTATTCCTCTGGGGTTAACCCGAGCATGTCGGCCTGGGGTATGGTGATTGTGACTGCTGGCCTTCAAGGAGAGATTAGAACTTTCCAAAATTTTGGATTGCCGGTTCGGATTTGAGGTGCCAAAAAACAATGGTGACGGGAACCTCAAAAGGGTTAGGGGGGAAATGAGTTTGATAATATGTCAGTACAGCCCCATTTCCCCCCCTTTGGGTTAAATTGTGTACAGAGAGATATTGGTTGAGATTTGTAATATTAGCGAGTATCCATTTCTTTCTTTGTGCCTGTGCTCATCGGATGTGGGAAACGGGAAGTCACTCCGGCCGAGCATCAGAGGAAAATATAGATTTGTTTAGAAGCAAAAAAAAAAAAAAAACTACACCTTGAATTTAGAAGCCAATGTATTTCTGATGTCGGGAATTGTAGAGTTAAGAGCATGGCGAAAGCTTATTGAATTGAAAAATGAAATTCTTTTACTATTCATTCTCATCAGTCCCTTCTTATGTTCTTCTGCAAACATTCAAGCTCTTTCTCTTTTGTTCTTATTATTGTTTCCCTAAGCTTAACAGTGGCAGCATTTTGGCTACAAATCAGTGAAGCAGATGCTCAATTATGGGTTTCAGGGTAATGTTAATGATTGTTCCATTGATATAATGTGTTTGGGACTTGCAATACTGATAAGGAAATAAAGAAAAAGCCAATAGTGTGAGGTCTAGAAGAAAGATGGAATAAAATAAAAGCAGGCAATTGGCAATTTTGGCATTTAAGCTGATGAAAGCCTCAAGTTAGCAGCCACCAACCATGCTTGAATTGGATTTAGTAAGGTCACATGCTAGTGTTACATAGCCTTCTAAATTATTAGTTATCATATATTAATCTGTTATAGGCTTGCTTTTGCTAGTTATTGTAAAGCAAATTTGTAATTTCAAAGCTATCTTTTCATACTTTAAACTATAGGCTATAGGTTCCTAAGATTTTATCCCCAGAACCTATAAGTTTGCCTAACTCTAAAGGGGTAGGCTCCAGCGAAAGAAACTTCAAAGGGTTGGAAGGTGATGACAAGATGAAACATGTGGTCTGCTTAGAAGCTATAGATATCCTTGCTTTTTCTCTTCTAGTTTATTTTTCCTTTTATAAAAAGTTTGATGGCAATTGGGCTTGAACCAAACCCATGAATTCATATGGGCAAATGACCCCAATATGTCACAAGCCCCTTGTAGCCATTGGCAAATCCTTGCAGGCGAAACCCCAACTCCAATTCAGCAGCACCCTAATCCATTCCACTGTACCCCCACCATAGACCACTCCCTGTCCTTTTCAGTCCTCTGAAGAGCCAGCCCATAACTCTTTTGGAGGGAATGGGGGGGGGGGGGGGGGGTGGTTGGGTGTCAGGACCAAAGCATCCCCATGCAAAGGGAAAAAAATGTTGCTAAAATATCACAGGAAATCTAAAACTCAAAGCCTCATTGGCTACATGGAATTGATGTGGCAGATATATTAGCCTCTGCTAATTATCTTATCCTTTCTACCTGTCATATCCAAAAAACTTTGCGCTTTTGTCACTGAAAGAGTCACTTCCTATATATGCACAATTAAAAATCTGTTCTCCACAACTTCTTTACGGTACTAAGCTCAGCTTTACTTTGGTCAGCCCATAGCAGAGTTTATTTAAGGGTCTTAAAGAACCCAGTTCAAAGTGGTTGAGTAGCTCTAGTTTCAAAGTTGGTAATGGCTCTACAGGCTGCTGCTTTGGTTCCAGCTGCTTTCTCTGTTCCCAAAGAGGTTTTTTTTTTTTTTCAGTTTTGTTCCGGTGAAACGGTTCTTGTTTTTGCTTTTTGAAATGTGGGAGTTTGACATCTTTTGGATGTTAATTCATATTTGCAGGGAAAGTCTAGTGCATCTTTCAAGGATTCAAGTCTGTTTGGAGTTTCACTCTCAGACCTTGTCAAAGCTGACTTCAGCTCCTCTGCATTAAGATGCAAGGTAGTTCACAGAACCGCCATTTCTCTTTTCTTGTTTTGGTTTTGCATGTTTTTTTAGTTAAATTATGTAAGATTTAACATTCAAATTACATGCTTCAGTCACATTAAATGGAAATTACGGTTTCAGATGTTGTGATTCTGTGACAAGGGTTATACTGTGGATATCTTTGCATTGCTCTAATTGTTTTCTGTTTTTGTTCTTTAAATTGAAAAATATTGCTGTCTTTTGCCTGTAATTGAAGCTTTTGTTTTTCCATTGTAGAGGGAATTTAACCAAAGAACTGGAGCAGTGAGGGCCCAGACTACAGCTACTGCTACTCCAGCAATCAGCAGATCTGCAATGGATGGAAAGAAAACTCTAAGAAAGGGTAGTGTTATCATCACTGGTGCCTCCTCTGGATTGGGTTTAGCCACGGCTAAGGCCCTGGCTGAAACTGGGAAATGGCATGTTATCATGGCCTGCAGGGACTTTCTCAAGGCTGAGAGAGCTGCAAAATCTGCTGGCATGTCTAAAGAAAACTACACAATTATGCACTTAGATCTTGCCTCGCTTGACAGTGTCCGCCAATTTGTGGACAGTTACAAGCGATCAGGCAGGCCTCTTGATGTTCTTGTTTGCAATGCTGCTGTTTACCAGCCAACTGCTAAGGAACCCTCATTCACTGCTGAAGGATTTGAGCTTAGTGTGGGAACTAACCATCTTGGTCACTTCCTTCTTTCCCGGTTATTGCTTGATGACCTGACGCAATCTGATTATCCATTGAAGCGTCTCATTATTGTTGGTTCTATTACAGGTACTTTACTACCAGTGCATTTAAAATGAGCAATTTATACAAGAAACCGATATTGATGCACTAATTTGGTGTTGTTTATGTACAATGAATCAGGAAACACGAATACGTTGGCTGGAAATGTACCTCCGAAGGCCAACCTTGGGGATCTAAGGGGACTTGCAGGGGGACTAAATGGGCTGAACAGCGCTACCATGATTGATGGTGGAGATTTTGATGGTGCCAAGGCCTACAAGGACAGCAAAGTCTGCAATATGCTCACCATGCAAGAATTCCATAGGCGCTTCCATGAGGAAACTGGCATCACATTCGCTTCCCTTTATCCAGGTTGCATTGCTACCACAGGCTTGTTCAGGGAACACATTCCCTTGTTCAGACTTCTCTTCCCTCCATTCCAGAAGTACATCACCAAGGGCTTTGTCTCTGAAGAGGAAGCTGGGAAAAGACTTGCTCAGGTATATAAACAAAGACCAAGACAGTGAACACTCATAGTGATCTTGTGTATTGCACGACTTTTGTTTTATCTGGTGTGCATTAAAACAATTTTATTGCTTCTAATGTAGGTTGTGAGCGATCCTAGCTTGACAAAATCTGGTGTTTACTGGAGCTGGAACAAGGATTCGGCTTCATTTGAGAACCAGTTGTCTCCTGAAGCGAGTGATCAGGAGAAAGCACGCAAAATATGGGAGCAGAGTGAGAAACTTGTTGGCTTGGCCTAATTTAGAGCCTTGAGGTGCTTGCCTCTAAAACTTTGCTTGCGGGAGAGCTTTGATATTGGCGAAAATCCAGCCCATGGATGAGTTTAGATTCTGGATTTAGATGGTGTGCTGTTGTAAACATTCTTCTTTTGTAGGTGTAGGTGACTTTGTGAGTTACTGTTGACAATAAAATTACTCACCCCGGTTGCAAAGCTCAAGTTTACTTTGGCATTGTCAATATGAAGAACCAAAAGAACAAATAATTCAAAGAACTTTGAAACATTTCTGATATTTTAATCATTCAGGAAACAGAAAAGGATATTGCTAGAGGAGTTCATGCCACATTGGCCCTTTCGTTTATAATGAGATAAGGAAACCTGCATGGGGCAAGCAACTGAAACCGACATACTTAATGAATGAAGAAAGATGGCAAGCAAGCATTTTCTTTGAGTCAAATTGCTATTGATAAAGAAAAAATTGATGGGAACTCTAGGATAGTGAGGTAAGTGACGGTCCTTTTTAATTTCAGCCAATCGTATGTTTCATGCTCAACTTGCAAGCACGGATGTAGCAGAAAATTACATTGAGTGATGGCCCGAAAACAACAAAAACCTATAGAGTTATCTCAGTATTGGATTTGCTTTGAAACAGAATATGGCTTTGGACAGGACTTCATCCTCGTGTCATCTAGTTTCGAGTTTGTCTTCTTGTTTATAAAGTTATATTTGTACTAAAAGGAATCCAAGAATTACAAGGTGGAACCTATGGACATGGTATTATTAGTGAGACAAATCAGTGCTGAAAAGGATTTGATTTAGGATGCCCATTGATGTAACAGAGGTTCAAGCCAACAGGGACTCTCTTCAACAACGACCAGTACTTTATATTCCGTAGATTATGCAAATTAAGACAAGGTTACCCTTCTCAAAGTTAAGCAGTTCCAAGCCAATGCAGGTTCGACATAGTCTCTACAACTTGAAGGAAACAAAAGTACTAAAACGACATTTGCTAAAGTAAATTAAAATAATAAAGTCTGGGTCAAAGTCGAATTTCGTTTCATATATATTTACAAAAGAGTGAAGTTCCAGGACGTGGAAGTATTCTCATACTAGAGCCACAGGGAAAAAAATACATTGAAAGCAACTTAAATTTCATAAGCAGGGAACCTTGCCTCAGATGGTTCGCCCATGTCCAGAAAGAGATACGCCATTCCTCCAATACCTTCAAAGAGTGAATAGGGACGATCACCTCCATGCATCTTTCGTTCTGATATAAGTTTTTGTGCTCTATCAGACAGGAAGGAAGCAAATGCTTTGGCCCTATATAAGTACTCCACTTTGCCAGTGAGTCGATAGAGTGAAAGGAACACATAGGCATTCCCACTTATACCGTGACAGATTCCAACTCGCTTTAGCAGACCACGCTTCCATACTACCTCTCCTGCATCCACAGCTGCTTGCAGAAATTCCTTGTCTCCAAAAACCTGTTAATATTGTACAAAAAGAATCATGAGTTCTCTTTTTTTCTCCCTTTAATTGGTTAAGTTGGAGACTAAGGCCAAAATGACTGATTTTTTATCCCTCAAGCTAAAGTTTAATGGCAGGGCTACAGACCTAATTTAGTGTTGTTGAATAAAATTTTGAAGCAGTTGCAAGAGAAACAGAACCTTAGACTTACTACGAATCATTTTTGCGCTTTCAACCATATAAGATTATTTTTAGGAGGTGGGGAAGGGCTAATTGCTCCTCCTGGAGATCACTTCCAAATTATGCATCAAGTACCCATCAAGATGCATGGCTATGTGAATCCAGAAGGCCACAACAAAAGTTTAGTTCTATTGAAGTACAAGAGATTGCATATTTGCTGGCCACTCTCTATTTGGCAATGACTAATAATAAAAGAAAACAACATGCAAATCATGTAGCTGCTTCGAAGATAGAGGAAATTCTTTATTTCTGTAAACTATCATAATCTTTGTCCAAACAGATTGCAAGGGGAAAAAGTAGGCTAATGAGGAGTACCTCAGCTGCTTTTACAAGGGTCAGTGTGACCCCAGGAGCACCATGGCACCAATGTACAAGACGGTCAGATTCACTTCCCTCACTTGATGGGTAATTGCCAGTGGGGTAACGACTTTTAATCATGTAGCGAAGAGTACCCTTGACATCCTCCACCTCATCTGGTTTCAATTCCATGTCCATCAAAACATGCATAATTCCTGCCAGTCCATGGGCAGCCCCCCAGTACTTCTTTCCATGCCATTCATACATCAGTGGGCATCTTCCCTTGCCTGCCAATTGTTTACCAGACTTAATAATTTCATCTACAACTGCTCTCTGCACAAATTTCCAAGGTCAAACACAAATAAATACAATTGATTGAATTCTCTTCACTAAGAAAATTCAGGCAGAGAGGAGAGAAAACATGTCTTACCATACGGATAGTAGATATAGTGTCTTTACCAATATGCTTGTTTAAAAATGAACAGGCCCACAAGAACCCTGCTCTCCCATATAATAATTCATTTGGCAAGTCACTGGGAAATCTGATCTGCTCTCAGAGCCAAACTAATATCAGAATTTAAAGGCAAGACCAAAGAGGAAAGGGTGACAATTTAAAAGTTAAAAGTAGAAAAGCATTGAACCACCTCTTTGAATTTTCTTAAATAGCGATCTTGTAACCTCTCATCACCAGAATGCTTTGCTATGACAGCACCAAGGGCACAAACACCAGCCCGTCCACAAATGAAAGTAACACGACTGCATCCATGCATCAAATATCAGGTCTGGTCAAGTTTGAATACTCACTTGCAATGGCAGTAAGCTACAACAGAAACTGTAATCAAGAGCATAAGCAAAACCAATTTAAGCAATCTTATGTACACCATAATAATCCTAGTTGAGATATTCATGAGTTTCCTTCAGAATGTAAGCTATGTTCAGACTAAGAGTTGGTCAACCATTCCAGCATGGTTTGTCAATTTGGAGTAGTAAACAGAAAACCATCTGAGTTAATTTCTTATTCACCAGATATCAGATTAATGATTCCAACAAATTCGATTGTTTGAGCACTCAACCATCATTAACAACAACAAAAAGGATTCAAGAACTAAACTTTGTGATAAACTTCCATCTATTTTGGCTATTTCACATATCAAATAACTAAATCACTTGAATTTAAAACTAAAATGCATTCATGTACAAACTCCAATGAAGTTTATGCAGTCCACCCATCATATCATAACAACCTAAGTTCATCATGAAATATAATTGATCATTTCACCATGTCTAACAAATCCAGGTAATCTCAACACCCCCCTTCATGAAATATAATTGATCATTTCTAATGGCAGGTAATCAGAAACTGAATCCAAAAACCATTTCAACTAGTTCTCACAAAGAGGCAATTCCTATGACTGTGTACTGTTGAGATAAAGAAAGAAAGATTACCCAGAATCTTTAGAAGCAGAATCACAAGCCTTAACAATATCAGAGCATAATTTAAGATCATTCTCATTCTTGGTAACTTGGTAAGCGTTAAAGACCAAATAAGCTGTCCCAAGAGCACCCGTATACAAAGTATAATCTTGCACTCGCTTTCCACTCAACCGCCATGTCTCCCTCACCACCTGAAACAAGCAAAACCAAACCATTTCTAAACTTAAAAAAAAAAAACCCAAATTCTTTTTTTTTTTTAATTTCTTGAGGCAATAGTTGGTTATTTAAAAAAATCTCAACATACCCAGAACAGAAAGTACAGTAAAGTACCAACTTTAATGTCGATATGCATAATTCACTTGATGGGAATGCATGAAATGAAGCACAAAATGAAAATTCAACAACCCAAAGCAGAGTTTTGCAGTGAAAAAAGAAACAAAGAATCAAAATTTGGTTAATTCAAAAAAATCTCAACATACCCAGAACAGAAAATACAATAAAGTTGCCGAAGTTAATCTCTATATGCATAATTCTAAGGATTTATGCATGAAACGAAGCTAAAAACACTGAAAATTTGATAAACCCAATAAAGAGTTTTGAAAAGAGAGTACTGTCTCTTTGAGGTCCAAAGCTGAGGTTTTGAGCTTATCAGAGAATGTTTTGTAAGGTAAAGATAGGAGTTTGGTGAGTGAGTCTCTGGTGGTTCCACCCGTGACCGTTGTTTCTGCCACAAACTCTGGCATTTCATTTGGAAAGAAACGATCAGCCATCTCTCTCTCTCTCTCTCTCTCTCTCTCACACACACACACAGTTTTGGATGAGCAAGAATCATTCGAGCAGGTTCCAAATAAAAAAGTTTTTCCAAAAATTCCACCTGCATCCATCACATCAGCTGTTTTCTTTTCTTCTATGGTTATTCTTTCTTTGTTAACATCCTTGTCGTCGGATACAATTTAAGTGATTTTGCATGTAATTATTACTTCTGCCAACTCCAAAATATTCCAACTAAGCATGAAAGATGTTAGTAACAAGTTATGTATTAGATAAGGCGTGATCCATTGACAAAACTAGATTGTATTATGCATAAAATTACCTTATATGGAATTGAATTCTAGTTAGATTTATTAGCTGTTAACTTGATCCATGAAATTTCAAGAACTTAGAACTAATATGTTTTGTATCTGCTTATATATTTGTGTTTATGAAACCTAATAGGAAGAAAAAGATCATCAACCTCATTCCATGTACCCATCGTAAACCTCCCAAGAGGAGGTCCCTGCATGCATTCTTCCCTTGATGGGGTTGTGATGGGGGGCACACCATACACTCCCCCTCCTGCTGAGCAGGGGCGGAGCCTCCATATGATGGCCCCCCACAAAACTTTCAAAATTTTTTTCATAACATATAAAAATTTTTAAACTTTTATATATATTCTATTACTAGCTTTCTCAAAATAATGTTTTATATAATCATTAATATAAATAAAAATAATAAAATAATTTCACTTATCTTACTCAATTTTAAATTTTTTTAATTTATATTTATTTATTCATATGTTATAAGTTTCTATAAATATTCTTTATCAAATTTCTACAGACTATTAACTATATTCTTTTTTTTCTTTTTTGTTATGTAATATGTGGTATCTACTTTCTACCTGTCATGTTTTTCTTTTTTATGTTACATAAATTTTATTTTCTATGATTTTAATGTTTAAAAATTAATAAATTATTATATAGTTCTCAAATATAAGTTGTAATATTACATTGTTACTTAAAATTCCATCAACGTATCATTTTTTTATTAATCCTGATTATGTAAGAGAAAATTAACTTGAGTATATATTTTTTATATACTTTACATTTTATGTTTAGTTAAAATGAAATTCTCTTGAATATATAGTATTTAAATAATTTTAATTATATAAGAAAAAATTATTAATCTTATATATCGTTTTTAACCATTTATATTTTACAAATTATAGTTTTATATTTAATTTTATATTTCTATTATCAATATTTTTATTATTAATTGAATTTAACATATTAAGATTTTAAAATTTTTAACTCTTATTTAACTGTATTTGACCTCCTTAATAAAATTTGGCTATCTTCGTCCCTGTCGATGAGGTCCTTACCCCTTGCCTTCATGGTCTAGCAGGATTGATATGGTGGTGGAAACAAGGTTCTCTAATGATTTAAATGACAGAAATGTCTTGAAAAAAAACCAGAGTGCAACTGCCACAATCCAATGAGCTAATCTATATGATAAGGTATTAGCTTTGCCAACTCTTTAATAACAACAAAAACAGATTTTGTCCACTATTCCCACCATTGTATATGACTTAATAATAGAAATATATCTTCTCCAATAAAATAATATATATAATTATACTCTGTCAAAGTGAATTATTCTATTAAGACCAAGCTCTGCCTATGAATTATTATAGCTTTTATGACCAAATAAATGTCTAGGCTTGGTCTTCAATATAGGTTTGATGCAAGGTTTTCATTTGAGTCAAAGTCAATATTAATTTATTGGGAAGTAATCAATCAAGGTATTTGTGACAGCATCTGTTCTTGCTGTAAACGTTTTTCTCTTTCTTTTGTTCTTCAAGGACAAAATCAAGCTATGCAACTATATCCTTTTGTCCACAATTTTCCTTCATATAAATATATATAAGCACCTTAATAATCTTTTCCTAAATTTTTATGGATCCTTTAATATCAACACAATTATATTAAATTCATTGATTTGTCATTCTCCCTCCATCTCTTTTTCTTTGTCCATCTTTTCTTTTCGGAATGTTTCTAAATGAAGTCGTTTTTTTCTTTTTTTAAACATATATACTCTTATGTTTTTATATTAAAATTTTTTTTCATGATTTTTTTATTTTTTCATGTTAAAAAGTATTGAATGTTTATATCATAAAAAATTTTTAAATATTAACATAAAATATGTCAAAATCGAAAGCTTTTATCTTAATATCCGTAAAAATCAAAGATGGACAAAAAAAAAAGGACGGAGAGAGTAATTTATTACTAAAAATAAGATTTATATGAAATTTTAAACCAAAAAAGTTATTTAAATTTTTGCCCTAATAATGGTATTAATTTTGACAGAAAAATTAATTTGGCAAGAATTATTCATCAACTTTGGCTCAAGTCACATATTGAAAAAGAACAAGTAAGCCGCATTAAACATCATCAAATCAAAATCGGCTTCCAAAACTAAGTTGTTAAAAGGCAGACTCTCCTTCCAGCAGCCGTGATTCCTGGCCAAGACTTCTTCCAATGCGACCCTCAATGCATTATTAATTTGTTATCCATATGACTTCAATTCTGCCATTGTCATCCCACATATAATGCATGATCCCTTGCTCATCTCTACACTCTATAAAAACCCTGTAAATCTCACCTTAAAGGCAAGCCAAAATTCATCAAAAACCAAGATTTGCAGAAATGTTGAAGCAAGTTTCTTTCGTTCTCTTTGTTCTTCTCTCTTGCAACATGGGAGTTGAGTCCCAAAAGTTGAAGCATCTTACCAATGAGCTTGAAGTGAAGGTGGCAGCAAGCGAGGTTTGGGAGCTTTACAGGCACCTTGGGATCTCAATGCTTGCTGCCCAAGAGCTTAAAAACGTCATCCAAAGTGTTGAAGTTTTGAAAGGAGATGGTGGGGTCGGAACTATCCTCAAACTCACTTTTGTTCCAGGTACCAATTTATATATATTTATAACCCTTTTCAAGTCAATGTTTCTTCTTTCAATATTCCATGCCTGGAGCTTATATTGGCTTCGTTTGAATCAGGCAATTCTAGCTATACAGAAAGGTTCACTGTGGTTAACGACGAGAAGAGGGTGAAAGTGGCAAAGGGTTTGGAGGGAGGATGTCTAGCAATGGGCTGTTCTGTTCAAATCGTTCGGTTTGATATCATAGCAAAAACCAATGCTTCATGTATCATCAAATCTGACATCGCGTATGCTGTCAAGAAAGAGTTTGAAGCTGATGACCCAAAGCCCAATATCCAACTCTTAGCAGCTGCTGCACAGGTTACTAAAAGGTTCCTCGAGAGTAAACACAATGCTTAAAGATGATCGGTCCAATAAAACAAATTGATGGGGAGGGTTGAATTCTCATTGTTTCTATCTTCTTGTACTAGAAAATTTTATGCTCTTATACCTTGTATATTGGAAGAAATAAATGAATAAAGATTTTGAGGTTTGCAATAGATTCCCTTTGATTATATATGACCATGTACGTAACTTAATTAGAGATTTTACTGATTGAATTGTTGACGGAATATTTTGTCTATAATTTATCGATTTGGTGTTTGCATGGTTTGTCCATGGAAATTTCCGTAGCCTTAGTGTAAAAAATGGGCTAAAAACCAATGGCCAATAGTGGAAAAGGATTGCCTAAATCGTCAGCAATATGAGATATAAAGTCCCAAAAGTTGGAGCCTTTTTAGCTTCTATTATTGCCCACCATTCCATTATTGGTAAGAAATTTGCTTAAGTGTTAACATCAAACAAGATATCATAAATAATTATGAAGAGGGCCCCAAAAAGTCAAAGAAGGCAAAAGACATGCAAGCAGCCAACAGACATCATAAATTTTGGAACCCCCAAACGCGTATGAGAGCATTTTGAAGCAATCAAATTCTTGGGCAGAACTGAACTCATTCCAGCTGGAATTGCTTCAAATCGTACTTTTCAATTTTTTCCTCTTTGTTCCTTCATTTAATCAAGGCCAAGAATAAATCCCGTTGCCTTATATATATTCCACCTTTTTGACTTTTATGGTGTGCCAAACATAGAAAACAATGACAGCAGAGTTATGCTTTAGCTGATTGGTTTTCCATTTTATAGCTAATTAAGGCAGTGTATCAAGAAGCAAACTGAGAAGAGCAGCATAGTCTTTGAGCAGGACTTGTGACCAAGTTCAGCCATCTCCATCCTTGTATGTACCGAATCTGTCATCTGCACTAATGTATAGTCTGAATCTTACTGGAAACTTAGCATTGGTTTTAGAACAAGTTAGTGTTGGAAAGAGCTCTCCCATGCCTATTTTCCCTGGTTGATCCATACATTTCAACAAAAGACAAATCAAGGGAACTACAACCATGCCAAGCTAAATATATAAATTTGGACCCCCAACCCCAGAGCCAATTCTTGCTTCAATCTTTACTCTTCAGTTACCTTTATTTCTCAACAATTCCAAATCCGAAAGGGAAAGAGAATTCAAGAATTCATGATAATCGTATAGAATAAGAACAAGCATGCTTTCAAGATCATAGAATTTCATCAATCATAACGAAGGGAAATATATTAGAGACTGAGAAATTAATAATGTGCTAAGTTCAAGATTTCCATTTTATCAAAAACCTGCCCCAACAACAGCAATATAGTGAGTGTAGCTGCTAGATATCATATATAGTTTACTCTCAAGAAATTTTTAAGCATTATGTTTACTCTCAAGAAATTTTTTTGCAATTTGGGCAGCAGCTGCCAAGAGTTGGATGTTAGGCTTTGGATCCTTAGCTTCGAACACTTTCTTGACAGCATAGGAAATGTCGGATTTGATGATGCTTGATGTCTTGGATTTCTCTATAATGTCAAAGCGAACGATTTGCACTGAGCAACCAATTGCTAGACATCCTCCTTGCAAACCTCGTGCCACTTTCACCCTCTTCTTGTCATTAATTACAGTGAATTTCTCTGTGTAGCTTGAATTTCCTGATTCATCAAAAGAATTCATGATTTAGCTTATTAGTTGATGCATGATATCCTTCTCGAAAAAAGTAGAATTCGATCCCCTTGCCTCCAAATATATATAAACTTAAACCATTACAAAAATGATCAAGAAATTTGGTTTTAAAGGGTTTTAATACCTGGAACAAAGGTGAGTTTGAGAACAGTGCCAACCCCACCATGACCTTTCAAAACCTTGATGCTTTGAATAACATTTTTGAGCTGATCTGCAGCAAGCTTGGAGATTCCAAGGTGCCTGTATAGCTCCCAAACCTTACTTGCTGGCACTTTCACTTCAAGTTCATTGGTGAGATGCTTCAATTTTTGAGAGTGCACTCCCATGTAGCAAGCAAAAAGAACAAGGAAAATTAAAAACACTTGCTTCAACATTTTTGCAATCTTGATCTTCTTTCCTTTGCCTTAACCTTGGAATGATTTTCTCTAGTTGCAATTGACAGGGTTTATATAACGTTTAGAAGTGAACCCAGAATTAAGGAATGATTTGATTACGGATTAATGCTATAATTAAATGACATGCTTGGCCGAAGTCTCTAAAGCCAATGAATCATGACTGGGGAGAATCAAGATTGGATAGTCTTCCATAATTAACAGATTTGCTATTTAATTTTATAATGTATTAGAATCAGAATTCATGAATGCTAGAGCTTCTTGCCAAACTAGTTTACTAATTAATATATTATTAAATTAGCAATGGAGACCCCTTAATATTGTGGAGCAATCAATGTGTGTTGACATTATGGACTATATATGGAATTAATCTTTGCATTAATTAAATGCTTAGTCTATTGATTAAGCTGCAATTTAGCTCCCTCCCCTCAAGCACTGTTGATCAAATGGCCAAATTAAAAACACCGTTGAACAAAAAAATAAAAGAGAAACAAACTTGGCCTTCCATATTTTGCTTAACCTCGTTGTAAATCGGCTACAATCAAATTAAGGCAAACTTTAGGTAAAGTTTTTTTATGTAAAACTTTTTAAATTCCTCAATAAAATTATAAAAATAAAAATTATTGACATGACATTAAGATGAAGAGCAAAATGTAACTTGACCGTGTCATTACGTCACATCATTATGTCATGTTGTCACTGATATGATATGTTAATATATTACGTTAGCATTACGTGACATAAAATAATAAGTAATGTTCATTAGTTATAAAAACTTATTTGATCGAAAATAAAAATATAAAAATTTGATTGTCAATAATAAGAGAATAACTTTAAGTTAAATTTTTTTAAGTAGTTAGAGAGTTTTCTTTTAAATATTATGTCTTCTTTAATATCTGCAACTCAATTTATATATAAAAACAAAAATGTCATTAAAGTTAAGAAGGCCATGGCCCATATCAGGCCCATCTCTAGCTTCAATTCCATGGTTTTGGGCTCTTAAGGAGCCCATATTTATTCGCTTCAAGCCCAACCCATTTATAGAAAAGGCGTCAGCCAGTCAGGTTTTAACTAGGGTTTATCAAAAGCCAACAGCTTCTAGTTTTCCTCTGTCTGTTCCAGCAGCCAAAACCCAAGTAAAAACTCTTCTCGCTCGACTCCCTTTTTGTTAAACAATGGGGAAGAAACGAAAGCAAAGCGAAACCCAGACAGCTGAACCAACGAACAAAGATGAAGGAGCTCCAGAGAGACCAAAGAGGACACTTGTGGGTTGGAAAGACAAGGAAGAAGTTGCAAAACAAACCGAGTCTAATCCTGATTCTTCTTCCCAGGTTTTTAGAAACAAAGAAAAAGTTATGGTTACGTGTTCACGCCGTATCAATTACAGGTTGGTTGGTAAAAAAAAAATGTTTGTTTTCTTTTGACTAATTGTTTGGTTTGACTTTGTTTTTGATTTGGGTTTAATGTTTTCTTTTGTAGGTATAGGCATTTGATGTTGAATATGGTTTCACTTTTGCCTCATTGTAAGAAGGATAACAAGGTTGAGTCGAAGAGTAGTAAAGGCGCTACACTGAATGAGCTTATCGAGTTGAGTGGTTCTTCTTCCTGTCTGTTTTTTGAGGTAAACATCTAAGCTTTGTTGGTTTTTTTTTTTAATTTTTTTGCAAAAATAAAGTGTAGCCAGGTTTGATAGTTATAACTATGAAGTTTGATGAGCTTGCAATGTTTGACACTGAGAGTGTATACAATTATAAACATTGCGTCAAAATTAACTCTTGATATGGTACTCACTTAAATTTTCTGCTGAAATACGCTGGCTTTAGCTTGCTTTAATTTAGAATTTTGTGGTCCAAATATGATATGTTTATCTACAACTTTTGTTGTCTATGCCAGTGTAGGAAACATCAGGATCTTTATCTATGGATGGCAAAGAGTCCCAGTGGTCCATCTGTTAAATTTTTGGTTAATGCCGGTAATATTACTATTATGACTTTTACCCTATATACATAAGTTTCTGAATGTTGTTTAGTTGGTCTGCAGTTATTTTCTTGTTTCTTGTGGCTTAGTGAAGTTCATTTTGTTCATTTCAGTGCACACAATGGAAGAACTGAAGCTCACTGGAAATCATTTGAAAGGTTCACGTCCTTTGTTGACTTTCTCGGGCAATTTTGAAAAAGATGCTCATTGGAAGCTTCTGAAGGAGATGATCATGCAGGTATCTTGATAATGCCTTTTCTTCTTGAAAAGAATGCTCCTTTGATGTCTATCTTTCCCACATATAGATAAAACATGTATTTCCTCACTCGCTGAATCAAGTCTTTTGAGTTTTCTCCCAGTCTTTTGACTTGTAGCAGTGTAAATTCAAACTCTCTCAGATAGTATTGAAATGCACAATTGGCTACAATTTTACATGGACTGTCTTATCAGTTCCTCTGCTTCTGCACATCCTGTGTGAATGTTTTCGCCTTATTGAATTGTGAAATTTCTTTGCTAAATGATGTGAAGGTTGTTTTGGTATATCAGCATTTTAGGTTTTTTCCCCCCTTTTATCTGTGCACAAATTGTTGAGATTCTATGGCATTTTTACTTAAAACATACTGTGGGGTGAAAATGAGAATGTTCCATTTATGACACTTTCTTTTCTATATTCTTCTTTTCTTTCAGATATTTGGAACTCCGAAGGAGCACAGGAAATCTAAACCTTACCATGATCATGTCTTTGTTTTCTCCATTGTTGATGACCACATATGGTTCCGCAATTACCAGGTTTGTGAAGGATGTGCTTTTGTAATGTGTGCTATATATTCTGATAGTATAGATTAAATTCTTAATACTAGGTCGCTGTATCTGAATGTTTTAAGATGGAAACTGAAAGTAAAAGTTTCATGACGCCTCTTTTCTGGCTGTATTTTTTGGGCACAACAGATGCTAGTTTAGTATTAAACTCCTTATAGCTGCCAATCAAACCATAAGCATCGTAGAGGTGGCATATCTAATGGATGGGAATTGTTGTTGCAGTACTAGTATTTTCAACTAGATGGGCTGCTGAATTCAGTTACTTGGATTTCCATCCTTTTAACTTTCGCTTAGATTGTTTAGGTTTAAATGCAGGAGCTGGACTGGACTGTCATAGTTTTCCTAGGAAAATGCCTGTACACTTTTTCTTTCCTTTGCCCTCCTTGACATTGTATGACTCTTGAATGAATATCCTCCTTTATTTTAATTTTAGTTCTACTTTGACAAATCTCTAGTGCTTTTTTTTAATTGGGGGTTGGGACAGCGTTCCTGCTATTGTATTATGTATGCTGTGAATGATAGATATTTTTGTTCTTGAAGCCTTCAAAAGAAAATGGTGATGTAAATGATTAGAATAAGTTTCTCTAATGTCAAATATTTGCATGTTCATTATTTGTTAATGAATGCATTAACTTTTAAATTCACTCTTTAACACTGCTGTTTTTTAATGCAGATATCTGTTCCTCATAATGAGTCAGATAAAATGGTAAGAGGGGGCCTTGATAAAATGACCCTTGTTGAGGTATGCAGTGATGTGCTTTCTTATTTACATAATGCAATTATCTAGTACTTGTAATTGTAATTTAATTCTAGATACTGGTTCTGTGCAGGTTGGTCCGAGATTTTGTTTGAATCCGATCAAGATATTTGGTGGCAGCTTCGGAGGTCCAACACTATATGAGAATCCTTTCTATGTATCACCAAACCAGGTTAGAGGATTTCACTTTAATCTTGATTTTGGTGGTGCAAATTATCGTGTTTAATGAGATTTTGATGGATTCTGTTAAAGTAGGGCAAGATTCATGTTCCTTCTTTATACTTTTAATAATTATTGACACTTTGTGCTTCCTTTCCCAACATTTGCAGATCCGGGCATTGGAGAAGAGGCAGAAGGCCGGGAAGTATGCGAAGAAAGTCAAAGCCAAGACAAGGAGGAAAATGCACGAGCTATCTAATCCATTGGAGCCTGATGAATTTGCTGATATGTGGAGGGAATGATGTTGATCAAGATCCTTTTTCTGCCAAGCAACAACAATCATTATTTACTAAAATCGATTTTGTATCCAGTGTGAAACAGCAGGTTTTGGTTAATTTTCTCTATAAGTTTCCATTTTGTACTCGGTGAGTCAGTTTACACCAATGGATCAGTTATACAAAATTAAATCAAAATGGTATGCGTTTGTAGTAGCATCCACATTCTCTTCTAAAGTCAATCATGTCAAATGCAAAAATGCTGTGATTCTGATAAGGTATTAAACCTTGTTGGGAAGATTTGGTGATGAAATTGAAGCCGAAATGATGTAAAAGTCATTGGTGTCCATATAACCTGATTAGTTAAGGATGATGCTTATGATCTAGGCTGGCTTTCCATGATTTATTGCAGGAGATTAACATGGATACACTTGAATATATCAAACTAGAATATAATATGATGACATATTTGGGCTCCAAAAAGCATTCAAAAATTCCTGAATAATTTTAGAGCAAAAGCGGTAAGGCATTCTTTTATTGATTTATTTATTTTTACAATACAAGAACATCAAATCTTTACCCAGGATACAAGCATCAGATATCATCAAGGTTAATAAGCCATCCGGACAAATGAAGGAAAAAGAGTATTCCTCAAAAACATTTCACTGTGATCAGTAAACAATCAGGTTCTCAAGCAAACCCTGTCTGGAAATGAGACAATCAGTGGTCTCATTGGATACCCACAAGAAAGAATCCCCTGTATACTCCCACCATTAACTGAAATAAAATTATTTCCCCCCTATTCTTGAGGTGAAAGGGCCATATCAACACTGTTGAAACTAAGATATCCAGCAAAGAAGCAGAACTACCAAGATATCCAAAAACTCAATTGTTGGAACGGACGGGGCTTCTATGTCATACCAATGTTACTAGATGCCAAACATTGACAAAGATTTCAACATTCTATGATGGACGAGAGAAGGTTAGCCAAAAGCCAGCCTTTGCATGGTCATGATCAAACTTCTTCAATATGTAGCAGTAATTAAGCTGGTAGAAAAACCAAGCATGTCAGCAGAACATACCAAGTATGTCAACAAAACAAAATGAACAACCAAAAACCAGAAAGAGTAAGCTAAAAGAAATGTATAAAATTTGAATTTTTGGCACATTTTCCTTTTCATCCGATTCTCTCCCTCTTACTGAGCACACTAGTGGAATCATAAATTATTTCTCATTTCTTCCAATTTTATATATCTCTTAGTTTTCTTTTCTTTTTTCTCGTACTTTCACCAAAGCATAAAGTTAATTGCTCGCTTCTCATGCCACATCAAAGATTCAAGTTCAACTAATCATGATAAGAAAACTTATCAACTCAGAAAAGGATCAAAACCAGTATGCTTTAACCATTCTCCATTGCTTAGTTTAAAATTTTTGAATAAAGGGACAGAGAAACTAACCTCCATGCGAAATAGACTTGTAGGGACAGCAATCCCAACTCCAACAGAACTTCTGAATGACTCTATGAACTTCTGAACAGAGAAACTTCGATAATTCTCTGCTAACTTAGCAACATTTCCAGCACATGCAAAGACATGTGCATGGATTCCCTTTTCCCTAAACCACCTAGGTGGAAGATCAAAAGAAAGGTCCGCCAGAGCAGTAACAGCAAGATTTCCTCCAAGAAAATCCCTCCCAACAGCATCAGCATCCTCATTGTTGATTTGCCTTGTAGGCTCACAGGGGCCCACTCCCCTTGTCTTAAATCCCCATAATGCTTTTGGCCCTCCTAAGGCACAAACTGGAGACAGATTGCCACCTAAGAAGAATCTTTCTGGTAAGGATGTAGTCTTGTTCAAGAACCCATTCCCCCATGGAAAGATAACACCACTAGAAATCCCCAAATTAAATGCTGCATTGTAAAATCCGAGAGGAATAGCACATCGAAGATCAAACTCCTGTAGGAAAATCAAATGAATAATAATACATCTGAGTTGAGAGTGAAAGAGTATAATTGGTGACTAACCATTGAATTTTATTAATAGTTAGCAACTAGGTTAAATAACAACAACAATGACCACATGAAAAATGTTATAGAAACTAAAGTATGATCACAAAAGAGAGTTGTATACAAGACTATTCACATTCCTACACGAATTCAGATGTCTAAGATCCAGAAATTAGCTAACATAACCCTGGATGAGAAACTTTTAGGCCAGTGAAGATCAAATGCATCACAATGACCAAAGCCAGAATCCTCACATCAAGGGAAACAAAATATCATTTCTATTCTTCTCTCATAAAACTAAACTAAGTTTAGCATGTTAAGAACAAAAGCCCCAGACTACCTAAACTTCCATCTGGCAGTCAATTGCATTATGACCATTCACATCTCCACAAATATGCTTACTGGCTACTGCACTGGGATTCAAAATTAAACTATAGACCCTCCACACACATAAGGCATACATATACAGGGATAGATGACAATCCCTTAACACAATTTTTGCTACTTGTCATGAAAACCTAACACACAGAAACAATTCTGCAGGGCAAGTACAAAGTGATAAACGTATGGCAATACAAATACAACTAAAACTGCAATATGAAGCACATGCATAGTTCCAAACCTGGCGTAGAAACCGTAAGCTATGACTATCAGGTGCAAGGCCCCCAATCTGAGTGGTAGCCATAAAAGCATATCCTCGGGTTGGCCTCACAGGAGAATTTCTTCTGTCAATTTTTAACCTATACTTCAAAGATGAAAGTAAATTGTGTCCAAGCTGGCTTCTTATAGACGATGATGACAATTGAGATGCATCTGCTAAGGTTTGCCATGCCAGATGGTATTCCAAGTTATGATATCTATTAGAAAATAAACCAAGAGAAAGTCCAACAGATCGCTCTTTGTACGAGTAAAAGTTTAGCCAATCTTGGGTCAAAATGTATGCACGAGCAGTGACAGGAGCTACCAATGCTTTGAATCTAGGGAAATACACACCACCACTTACCTCTGCTGAGTGGTCAAAGCCATAAGCAATTGAGCCATCCCAGAGATCCCCATACCCTAACAAATTCCTGTACTTGATTGATCCTTCCACCGAGGAAGATTTAGCCTACAAAAACATCATACAATCATAATTCACACAAATTACGTAAGTGCAGCAATATATCCATGTTTCATAGCAATTTCCATTTGAATTCGCAACCTTGTGCACATGTAAACTAGCTAAGAACTCCCAAACTGGAAAGGCTAATGAAAATACTTAAGAGTAAGTGTATCATAAAAGGAGAACTTTTACAAGAGGACTGAATCAGAAATTCAGAAACAATTTCTTAGTATATCTAATAACAAACGTATAAGCGCTTAATCTTACTTAAATCTTAATTTAGTCTAAATTTGGCTTTTTTATTATCCCCATTAAAAAGCAATGCCAAACATTTTCCAAAAAAGAAACAATTTTACTTACTTTATGGCATTTGCATCCAAATCAAACTAATTGCATTAATTTCTTCATAAAACCCTAAATTTTTACAATGCATATATACCTCAGTTTTCGTATAAGCCCCAATCTCTCCCCATAAACGATTCCTCGCTTCCTCAACCTCAATAACTATATTGGCACTTCCAGGGATCTCCGGCGGGCCCGAATCTAGCGTGATCTTAACGGAATTGAACAGTCCGAGCGATTTCAGCCGCGAATTAACCGCGTTCGATGCTTGCAAGAGCTCCTGCATCGTGGTGGCTTTCTTCAAAGCTTCTAAAGCTTCGGCTTCGATTATGTAGCCTTTAGTCTTCGTGTTCCCTTTGATGATCACATCGTGTACGTGGATTGAAACGGGACCGGTCAACATACGTCGCACTAGAGCGTCCATTTTCAGCCTAGCCGATCGAGGCGTGGTCGGTTCGAACGCGACGTCGTCGTAGTCTTCTTCTTCTTCTTCTTCTTCATCTTCTTCGTCGTATTGGTCGTCATCGTCATCTTCTTCATCAAGATCATCGGCATTGTCCGGTTCTTGGTTTTCGGAGTCGAGTTTCGGGTCAGGGTCGGGCATTGCTAGAAATTAGAATTAAGAGATAGAAAGCGCGTGTGATGACTGATGAGGGACTGAAAGAGTAAAGCCCATGGTCAAAGTCAGTCAAAACCGGTTTTTTCTTTTTCTTTTTAATTATTATTGTTACTTTATTTTCCTTTATACTTTTTTTTTTGAAAGTATATTTTCCTTTATACTAATACACATTTTCGAATATTTTTATTTAAAAATTATTTTTTAACCTAAATTTGATAATTAATTTATTTTTATTGTAACTTAAAATTTTGTTTTTTTATATTTTATTAACATAATTTGAGACATTATAAAAATTAATTATTCGCATCGATCATATTCAATTTCACATCTAAATGAATATATTATATTACTACAATCAAATGTCATGTCAATATTAATAACTGAAAATTTTAACTTTTATAAAATAATCTTCATTGTAATAATGATACAATGGGTGGTCTTGCTTTATTGTTTTAGCTTGTTCCATCTATCAAATATCTAAATAAAGTAGCATGCTCAATCTATAATGGGGGCTTGCATTTAGGCCCACTTGATTGCGATTGGCTTAAAAGTTATAAACACATTGATGTAGATTTTGGGTAGTCATTTACAGATTGAAATATGTTTTGCCCAAGAACTCTTTTCCATTCTTGAATTTTTGGGGAACTACCCTTCGAAATGTGAGATAATTGGAAAAGTTTACAAGAAAAGTAGGATACTCATTTGGTTTTATCTTATTTACAATCCCAAAGAAACAACAGAAACATAAACAAGAAAAGTACAAGAAAGGTCAAGAACTAGGGGAAGAAAGAAACAGAAGAGATCCTAGAGAAATTTTGTTTCAGCTTTGGTCCTCAGACTCCTCTTGGTCTTGGGAGAAGAAAACCATAGCAATCTTTTGTTCTTAATGTGAATCCCAGTGAGTCCAATTTGTTTCACTTCCCACACGTGGAATGCTGTTAACCCTTGCGTAGACATCAACCTTGAAATTAGCACCGCAGATCACTCCTTCACTGTCTGTCCTTGGCATTGCCCTGATTTTGTTCATTGGATGCTCGAAGCTCATCAGCCCTCCCTCACTGTGGAACATGAATCCTGCAAATCCCCACAATTGAATGATGAGTTATATCAGATCGTGTCTAAATATATCATGACATAAAAAGATTTCCTAGGAATCATTTGCTTGGATGTGAAACTATGCTGGTTTTGAACTTAAAGCCTCAAGGTTTGAGGAACCAATTCCACCAGAAAAAAGAACTTGTCAAATACCTGTTGGGAAAGGAGCAAAGGATTTGGCACAGCCCTCTTTGATGACCTCCAAATCATCAGATATAACCACAGAGCCATCAGCTGCAATCCCCCAGTACAGCTTAACCCCACCATCAGAACCCTGCAATCTCAGAAGATGCAACTTCACTGTTACTCCGTCTCCAGAAGTGTTTCAGTTAATTCTTTTCTAGGTTTTTCCATATGTTAGGAAGGTCGAGCCACTTGGAAAAAGAGGAAGAATCGGAGCAACATAGCCAATATGAACTAAAGATCTCATTTGATTCCCATTTGCCTTAGAGTACAAGTCAATTCTAATACCAGAAAAATCGACTTACCAGTGCAGCAAAAACAGTTCCAGCCTTGCTGTCGTAGATAACAAAGGCAAAGCTTCCATCAAGGTCCTTAACAACCTGATCAGCAGGGTACGGACCCCTGTCACGCAGGGTCCTATATGCTTCAATCACAAACATGGCCTCATTGCTCCCCTTTGACAGACCATATTGCCTATTCAGCGTACAAAGATTGTTCAAGCTCCCTAGGAAGAGGCAGTATATGTCATCAAACCCACAAAACAACCTGCAAAAGTAACCCCAAAAGAAACCATCGATCATCATATCAGCAATTTCCACATATAAACACACACAGACCATTCCCCTGTAGAAAAATAGATACCTCTGATGAACTAAATAAGGACTTTCAGGGCGAACGTAAGCTAGAACAGCAGCGTTGCCAAAGCTCATGGAAAAAGTGTTATGAGGGTGATGAGAATGGAACTCATTCAGGGTTTCTTCAGGCAGTTTAGGCTTCTTAGAAGATTTGTGAGAAGCTGGACTGTTCAGCTCCTCAGGAGGGTTAGCACATGCCTTGTGGAAAATTGCCAACATTTTTTCCTTTCACTCTTTCAAACCAGACAGAAAGTGATTAGATTTTATGAAAAAATATGCCAGATGAAATGGAAATAGAGATGGCCATGACGGGTTCAACCATTATTTATAGGATTTCAATTCTTGTGGGGATATTAAAGTAAAATGGTTAAAGGTAGCAAGTATATCTTTATTGGGGTCGTGGATCTTGAGCGTGATGGATAAGGATTCTCGGACCCCAATGTATTCTTATCTTCAGGAAACTTTCCTTTGTTAGTTTTCTGACACGATACAATAATGTGTCTCCAACCTGGAGAAAATGCTGCTTTTCCATTCTTATTCGCCATCACTGAGGGAGTTGTTTGTCCTTTCCCTGTTGATTATCTCATTTGATTAGCCGTAGATTAGACCTCTTTACCTGAGGTTGAACAACAACACCACCCGAAGATTTACCAGTTCAGTCTGAATTTATTCAAGATTTACATCATTTAATTACCCAAATGCAAATAACTTTGCTTAAGATGACAAATCCAAAGAGCAAAGGGTCTTGAAACGAAGTCAAATCTTTGATTAGATAACATGTGAATAAGTTAGAATAGATGAGTTCACAGTTTGTTCCCACCAACCATTTTGTTTATACTTTATTCTTGCCTCCCCTTTTCATTCCCATGAATTAAAATATCAAAATATTGAAC
This sequence comes from Theobroma cacao, assembly GCF_000208745.1. Taxonomy (NCBI): domain Eukaryota; kingdom Viridiplantae; phylum Streptophyta; class Magnoliopsida; order Malvales; family Malvaceae; genus Theobroma; species Theobroma cacao. The sequence continues at coordinate 4,524,505 of NC_030856.1, forward strand.
AAATTGGATTTGGTTTCGCGCGGGGGCCTTATCGGAAGACTGGTAAAACCTGAGATTGGTCGGAATTAATCTGCCGCCAGAAATTAGCCAATGTTTTCAGTGTCCTGTGGATGGTATGGCACCCTGTATTTTACTATTTTTTTGTCTAATTGTTACAAGAAAAGACCAGTGAAGAAAATGATGAGCAGCCTTATCTTTTTTGTTTCTTTATAGTTTTTCTAACTTTGGTGGATACCCACCTTATCATGGCAGTCATCATCTCCATTTGAGTTTTCATTGGAGAATATTAACTACTGTTTATAATAAGTATTTAACCACTGATATATGTATATATATATATAATATATATATATATTATATATATATATAATATATATAGTATATNCCATTTATATTTTTTTATAATTTTAATTTTTCTCACACAGCAATTTATAATTTTTCTTTCCAATTCATAAAACTTTGTAGATATTTTTTTTTCAAATTAATATTTTATATAGAATTTTTGTTCTGATAGAGGTTAGGTGTTAAATTTTTCTAATAAAATTATAAAAATATGTACTTAAAGGTATTTTCTTAATTTTATTAAAAAATAATTAATTAATATAGATGTCATGGATCGTACATTAGTCAGATATGAAATAGATTTTAAACTTATAGATAAGAGTTTTTTTTTCACCTAATAAGCATGTTTTTTGAATTAAAAGTACAAATTTGGGATAAATGGTATTAGAACTTATCTAATTCAAGACCTCTCATGAGAGATATCATGATCGAGATAAAGTTAAACCAACGTGAATCTTCTAACAAATACACAATTAAATAAACAACTTATCTAACTCGAGATTGCTCATAATAGATACCACAATCGAGAAAGGGTAAGGCCAACAAGAATCATTTGACAAATGCCTAATTGAATAAAGAATTTATCTAATTAGGGACTTCACAATTAACTAAATAACTTATCTAACTTGAGACTTCTAATGACAGATACCATGATTGAGATAAGGTCAGACTAAGGTGGATTCTCTAGTAAATGATCAATTGAATAAATAACTTATCTAACTTGAGACTTCTCATGAGAGATACCACGATCGAGATAGAGTCAGACCAAGGCTAATCCTCTAGCGAATGCACAATTGAATAAAGAACTTATTAACTCGAGATTTCTTATGAAAGATACCACGATCGAGATAAGATCAGTCCAAGGTGAATCCTTTGGTGAATGTACAATTGAATAGAGAATTTATCTAACTTGAGACTTCTCATGAGAGATACCATGATCAAGATAAGGTCAGATCCTCTAGCGACTGCATAATTGAATAAAGAACTTATCTAACTCTAAACTTTACAATTGAATAAAAAACTTATCTAATTCAAGACTTCTCATGAGAGATATCATGATCGAGATAAAGTTAAACCAACGTGAATCTTCTAACAAATACACAATTAAATAAACAACTTATCTAACTCGAGATTGCTCATAATAGATACCACAATCGAGAAAGGGTAAGGCCAACAAGAATCATTTGACAAATGCCTAATTGAATAAAGAATTTATCTAATTAGGGACTTCACAATTAACTAAATAACTTATCTAACTTGAGACTTCTAATGACAGATACCATGATTAAGATAAGGTCAGACTAAGGTGGATTCTCTAGTAAATGATCAATTGAATAAATAACTTATCTAACTTGAGACTTTTCATGAGAGATACCACGATCGAGATAGAGTCAGACCAAGGCTAATCCTCTAGCGAATGCACAATTGAATAAAGAACTTATTAACTCGAGATTTCTTATGAAAGATACCACGATCGAGATAAGATCAATCCAAGGTGGATCCTTTGGTGAATGTACAATTGAATAGAGAACTTATCTAACTTGAGACTTCTCGTGAGAGATACCATGATCAAGATAAGGTCAGATCAGGGCAGATCCTCTAGCGACTGCATAATTGAATAAAGAACTTATCTAACTCTAAACTTTACAATTGAATAAAAAACTTATCTAATTCAAGACTTCTCATGAGAGATATCATGATCGAGATAAAGTTAAACCAACGTGAATCTTCTAACAAATACACAATTAAATAAAAAACTTATCTAAATCGAGATTGCTCATAATAGATACCACAATCGAGAAAGGGTAAGGCCAACAAGAATCATTTGACAAATGCCTAATTGAATAAAGAATTTATCTAATTAGGGACTTCACAATTAACTAAATAACTTATCTAACTTGAGACTTCTAATGACAGATACCATGATTGAGATAAGGTCAGACTAAGGTGGATTCTCTAGTAAATGATCAATTGAATAAATAACTTATCTAACTTGAGACTTTTCATGAGAGATACCACGATCGAGATAGAGTCAGACCAAGGCTAATCCTCTAGCAAATGCACAATTGAATAAAGAACTTATTAACTCGAGATTTCTTATGAAAGATACCACGATCGAGATAAGATTAGTCCAAGGTGGATCCTTTGGTGAATGTACAATTGAATAGAGAACTTATCTAACTTGAGACTTCTCATGAGAGATACCATGATCAAGATAAGGTCAGATCAGGGCAGATCCTCTAGCGACTGCATAATTGAATAAAGAACTTATCTAACTCTAAACTTTACAATTGAATAAAAAACTTATCTAACTCGAGACTTCTCATGAGAGATACCACGATCGAGATAAGATTAGATTAAGGTGGATCCTCTAGTGAATGCACAATTGAATAAAGAACTTATCTAATTCGACACTTTACGATTAAATAAAGAACTTATCTAACTCGATACTTCTCATAAGAGATACCGCAATTGATATAAGGTTAGACCAAGGCGAATCCTTTGGCGAATGTACAATTGAATAAAAAATTTATCTAACTCAAGACTTCATAATTGAGTAAAGAACTTTTTTTTTTGCTCAATTTGAATAAAGAACTTATCTAACTTGAGACTTCTCATAAGACATAGCACGATTGAGATAGGGTCAGACTAAGGTGAATCCTCTGACAATGCACAATTGAATAAAAAACTAGCCTAACTCACTCATGAGAGATACCACGATCAAGATAGGATTAAACTAAGGTAGATCTTTTAATGATGCATAATTGAATAAGATCAAATATCATAAACTTTACGTCGATAAAAGATAGAATGAATCTTGAACTTATAAATAATTATTTTTCTCCACCTAATAGATATGTTGGATTAAAATTACGAGTCTGGGACAAATAACTCTTACAAAAAAATTAAAATTTTAAAAGGTGTAGGTGAAATTTAGGTCAAAATAAAAAATAATTTTAAAATATAGTGTTAATAAATATGTATAAAGATCCGGATATTTTCTTAATTTATGATTATCCAGAACTGGAATTAGCCTCCCCCATATGGCACCTTTGTTCAGGCCAAGCTGAAAAGTTTGATAAACCTTTTCTTTCCTTGTGGACTCCTACGAGATGACATGACAATCATGACATCATTTGTTCTAAGGCTTCTTCCTCTGTCCATTGCTCTTGCTCTTTCTCATGAACACTATGCTTAAGCCCGATGTAAAATGTTCAGAGCCATGGTCCAAGACCATCAGGAGTTGGAAAAGAGTTGTTGGGCTTAGCTCAGTTCAACCTTCACTAGCAAGTTAATGGTTATGGCTTGGTAGAAATGGCCCATTGGATTTTTAAAGTGGGCTCAATATTTACACTTTTCTCAAAATAAAGAATTTCTTTTTAAATCAAATCCATCCCCTTTTTTTTTTCTTTTGAGAAAAATAGTATTTGTTCTCACGTACATTATAATGAAAAATTTATTTTCAAATAATAATTATGTATAAATATAAAAATTTTTAAAGTGTAAAGTTTGAATTATAAATAATTAATATAATGTAATATTGATCAATAAATTATTCTAATAATATTAGAATTAATGAAAAATATTTTTTGATGGAAATTGTTTAATGCAATTATAGACTTATTTACAAACCGAATAAATCTTATTAATATTTAAAATAATAATTAATGAATATAATGAACAAATATATTCATTTTTATTAATTAAAAAGTATTTTAATATATATATATAAATTATAAATTATAGATAAATGCTCGATTCATATCAAATATAAACCTATATGCCCTTTTTCATCGACGGAATACCTTTTGTGGTCATAATTCAATATATGATAAAAAAAATTTTATAATAAATTTAAGTTTCAAGTCAAAATAAGTTTGAATGAATACATAAAGCAATTACTTTTGAAATGAAAAGAAATTATTACACATTATAAGAAAGATAAAAGAGAGATTCGAATCTAGTTATTAGTATAAAATATATATATATATATATAATCAAATACGAAGATTTTTACTCTTATTCGAAAGTAATATTTTTTTAACACAATAGCATTGGTTTAAATATTCTTTTAAGACTATTATTACACAAATAATAACTTTATCTAATATATTAAAATCTATAAATATTATTACAAATAGTATTTTAAATTAACTCCTTAATGGATGCAAATGCATGATCTTTCTGTTTAAAATGTAAAATTGGAATCTCTTTCTTTAAATAAAAAAATATTAATACCAGTATTAAAATTAATGTCCTGACAAAACTTATATGATCAGTATAGCGTCCGTCCCCCTATGCAGAAGCAAGAGTTTGAAGCTTCAACCCAGAAAAGATGGGTTTCCTTTTCAGAGATGAACAGGAAAACGGTAGTGGGGACGAGTATCTATCCATTTGTTCACACAAGCCGCGTAGAATGTTGAATTTTCTCAACAAAAACAGCCGAATAATTCCAAACGAAGATCCGAAATCGCATTACACAAGTATCTTCCTGATTAAGTTCCAATGTGCTGCCGTCTCATGTTTACTGTCAACCAAATACGGCGATAAGCTACTTCTCCTCTCACTCTCACTCACGCCCTTCTTCCCCAAAATCTCCCTCCCATGTGTTTTTCTTATGGTTTACTCTTTGGTCTAATCGTTATTTCAATATTATATGTACTTTATCTGTCACATGAGCAACGTACGGAGCATGACAGCTAATTCACCTCTGGGTTCTTCATGTGCACCTTTTCTGTTGCCTTGTCCCTGGTCTCTTTTGGCTTTTTCTTTTATTTTCTCTTAACCCAATGCCCATTTGGCTGTTTTTGATGTTAAGATATATGGGTTTTTGTTCATTTATGCATAGTGAAGTAATTCAATTTGGTTTTTGTTTTCTATGATGGGGCTGAACTTAGGCATGCATGGGCATACATGATTTTTGCCTGGTGTTGTTTGTTTTCTGCTTTGTTGAATGTTTTGCCAAGTGTTTTCCTTTGTCATTTGCTCTTGGATTTGATCACTTTGGGGCTTTAAGAAATTGGAATCAGAACATGAGTTATAGTCAAGCTGATGTGTAATGTGGGTTTAATTGCTGCAAAAAGTTCAGTAGCTTAACAAATGAATAGGCAAGAGAAGTGGTCAGATTTTTGTTTTGGTATGAATCAATTCAGTCTAGTTCAATTTAAATATAGGAAGAAAGTAAAGAATTGGATTCTTTTTCTAAGTTTAAAAATTAAACCAAAAGGGATGCTTCAAAAATCCAAATGAGTAGGTTTAGTTACTTCAATATTGAATTTTTAATAGAGATTTTGATTCAATTTGCAATGATTCTTTTGAGTTTACCTATTAGATTAATGATTAATTATTGCATAGCTTTTGTTTTCTCTTTTTATGATAGTACCTTGTCAGATGCATGTACGCATGCAACAAGGGAACGATTCAGCACCACATAATGTACTTTTTGGGATGAATCCATAGCAAAATTAATTGAACAACATCAGCAAAACATGTGCCCACATGACCAAAAGAAACTGAAATTGCTACAATTTCAAGTTATTGGGTGGGGATCTAAATCAAGTACAAGTAGTCTTGATTGAGAAACGGTTCATATCCGTTTTATCAGATTCTGTATCTAATTCAGTCAATACAACTAGGGTGGTGTAGTCGTCTCTCAAAAGAGCAGATTCACAGCCATTTTTTTCAAACACAAAAGCAAGCTTTAGACAAAACCTGTCTGCTGAACTTTAATCTTTGAAAGTGAAACTAAAACATCATTTCATTGTTCTTTCTGAGGCACTTTTGTCTTCTTTCCCTTCTCTGTACAAGGAAACAAAAAATGATGAGCTGGCGTGAACATCAATTTCTTCTTGACAGAACATTGACATTCACTTTTATAATTGTGAGGACAAAATTTGACATGGGGAGGCTGTCTTAATCTGAAGAAGAAAAATCTTACAAGGAATCTTTGGTTAGTGATGATAAGCCATAGAAATTTTCATTTCTATAAGTGTATTGGACAATTTTGTACTATTTCGGGTTCTTGCAAAAAGGGGCATCACATTCACATGGATTACTGTAGTCCTACATTGCAAGAGATTACTATATAAAAATATCAGTTTGATATTGGCCATACATCATTTACTAACAAAGCAAAATAAAACCAAGCCCAAAAGAAAAGAAAGAGGACAAAAACCAGACATGAATCAGAATCAGAATCAGGCACATGCATATTGCAGAAAGAGAAGGAATAGACTTCCAAAGTTAGTATTGCTGCAAAAAAGTTTGAGTGACTTTGCAAGTTGTGAGTTTTGGCTCAATTTAGCTTTCTTTTCTTAATCAAGTTGAGTCCAATGTGAGCTTGTTTATGTAATATTTACTAAATATTCACATAGAACATGTATCATCTCCAAGTTATAGTTCAGTTTGAGGTTGCTTGACAACAACATGAATTCAATTATTTCAGTCAATGAGCTCAATCTTGAGAATATTATAACTGATTTTTGAAGTTACAAAGTTAAAATTAAGAGAAAATTGTGAGAAATAACTTTCTTCATAAATTTAATTTTAAAATATTTTTATTATAATTTTAACTATTTTTAATCAATTTTTAACATGATTTGACAACAATACCCTTTAAACAATTTCAGACAAATTAAAATGATTTTCATTTTCTCTATCCCGTTATCTAGACAAAAATTTCAAATTAAATCCAGATTTCTCTTTTATTAAATACTATCCATCTTGCCATCCAACTCTTTCTCACCATCTCAAAAAACAGAGAAGATATTAAGGTATGTGTTTTAGGTTCATGAGTTTATTGATTTATTCATAAAACTTCAAAGTTGATAGATTGAAATTGATTAGACATATTTATAAATTAGAACATTATATGACTTTGGCAACTTAAACTAATTGTGAACAAGTAAATTAATTCTTTATTAGGTATTGAATTACTGGTTTTTAGACATCGTGTCACTGATTTTTAGGTATTATGAGACTAGTTTTTAGGTATTGCATGACTTAATCATTGCGTTTCTAGTTTTTAGGTATTGCGTGATTGATTTTAGGTATTGTGTGATTGGTTTTTAGGCATTGTGTGATTGGTTTTTAGGCATTGTGTAACTGATTTTTAGGCAATGCCTAAGTCACATAATACCCAAAAACTAGTCACGCAATGTCTCACTAACCAGTCACACAATACATATCAACCAGTCATGTGATGCCATATTATCCAGTCACGTAATACTTAAAAATCAGTCACATAATGCTTAAAAATTAGTAACGTAATGCTTAAAAACTAACCACACAATACCCAAAAACCGATTACGTAATGCCTAAAAACCACCAAAACTATTGAATTTCATTTAACAAAATCAACAATTTCAAACAATACACCATATTTCATTTAACAATATAATTAATAAATATGCCTACTTGATGAAGAATGCTCAAAATATTTTAAAGTTTTTCTTCATGTATCAAAATCCACTCTAAAATGCTTAAAAATGCTCAAAACACTCTAAGAATTTTCTTTGTGTATTAAAACTACTCCAAAATGTTCAAAATGTTTAAAGTTTTTTCTTTCTAACAAGGAATACTCCAGAGATAAATAATCTAGCGAGAAAAGGTCAAAAGATATGAGTTAGTTTGAGGGGCGGATCTAAACATATGAGTTGGTTTTATTAGGGTAATTTTGTTTAAAATTAATTTTTTTGACTAAAAATAATTAAAATTATAGAGAAAGTTATTTTCAAAAATATTTTATGTATGAGGGATGTTTTTGAAAAGAATCCTAAAATTTATGAAATAGACTCAGTATGAACATGCTAAAAGCTCAACTTGGTTCAATCTGATTACATTCATAAAACATGAATTGTATATAATTAAGCAAAGCATACTCTTGGAAGAAGAACAGGCCCTGAAAACCAAGCTCTTGCAACCTGTTCCTTTCAGCTCAAAAAGCATGGCTAAAGGACCTAACCTTTTTGGGTTTGGATTTACCCCCCCAAAAGCATATGCTAAGAAAGATTCTTGATTTACATTAGTTGGTTAAGGGTTTGTTTGCTTTCAGCTCTAACTAGATTTAAATATGAGATTGAAGTCTTGAATAATTTCTCTATTCTTTTCTTTTAAATCTAAATAAGATGAGGCCATTACATGCATCATGTAAATAATTGCAGGGTGCGTGCTTCTGGTTGTTTAAAGCCTAGACATTGTTCTGTTAAGACTACTTTGTTTATTTTTGTCTCCTTTTCTAATTGATCAATCTTCAAAGCATGTGCGAATATTCTTGAAAGGACTTATACTCAAGTGATATGCTATCAGTAGGTAATTTAATATTGGAATCCTTATCAATCTTCAACAAAACATGAGGATAAAAGAAATGCGAAGGGGTTAACAATTATTTGCAATGAGTTGTTTATTGGCCAAAAATATTTGTCTTGGAAGATGTGAGATATGGGTTGATACTTGTAGGGGGTCCATGGTGGAAGAGAATTTTGACTGCTGATCTGCTGATCAACAAGTAGTTTTGGTCCAACTTCAGTTCTGTTTCCAATTGCACTGTGAGATATAACATGAATTGGAAGGATTGGATTGGCCTTGCAATGTGCAGAATTAGATGCATTAACTAATTTTACTAAAAGAATGGTGAAGCAAAAAGAAAAATAGTAAAGGGAGAATAATCGAAGAATTGAATTGAATTCTAATCAAAAGAGTGAAATTCGAATTTTTTTTTTAAATTAAACATATCGAGACAGAAAATAAATGCCTAATGATTGATTCTTAGATTAATTTAAAGCTTTTTCCATTCCTCCTCATGATTCAAGTCACTTTGTTGGCAGGCTATATACCCTATGAGGTTCAACTCAAACATCCCTCAGTCATTCTTGGTAATGAAAATCTGATAACTTTTCAACAATGTACCTTTCTATATGGCTCAAAGCATAAGGAGATCGTTGAGATGTAGCATCAATTAGTAATGAAGAGAGAGAGAGAGAGAGAGAGAGAGTCCTACTTCCAATCTAATGATTCACTTACTCTTCAGATGCTGACGTGATTTTGGGTCCCCCCTACCTTTATTCCCTTCTCTCCTTCTTTTCTTTAAGCTATCAGACAAGAAGACTTTTTTTTCTTCATTGTCCAAAAAACAGCAAGAGTGAAGGGTGCATCATGCATGGGCAAATGGGTCCAGCTTGAAAGGTAAATGTATGGGCTAGCATGCACTGTTCTCTTTGATGCAGGGCAGTTCACAGATGCATTGACAGTGGCTTTCAGATCATGGACTCCTTTGAAGGTCTCCTGCTCATTTGACCTTATCAAGGAGATTAAAGAAATGGTTGAAGAACATGTTGGTTAATCAGAAATCAAGAGTTGGGAAGAGATTATATTAAATGACATCTCAGCATTGACAAAAGGTGAAACCTTCTCAGATTTAGCTAATGGCTTTGTCAGCAAGTGGTTGAGCAAAAAGTTGGGATAAATTGACCATTTCTATTTAGATAATTCAATAGTTTCATGTATTCCATGGTGATTCCTTTGTCTTCATGCAAATAAGAAATGCACCCAATATAACCCAAAGTATATTTGATAGACCAGAAAGCTTAAATCATTGCTTAAATTTGAAGGTCACCATGGCTCCTCTAAGAATAAGGAGTCAGCTTTAACTCTCCACTTTCTCAAACTTACTAGGAGGAAAGAAACAAAGGGAAATCTTTGCTTCCACTTTTCATTTTTCCACATTTAGAACTCTGATTTTTGAGGGTAAGCAAATGAAATATCAACACAAATATTAATTTTTGAATAGAAAGAAGCGAGATTTGAACTCGACTCTTAAAGTAAGAAATTATATACGGTTTATTGAGTTAAGTGTTCAGATTTAAATGAATGTTACAGAAAATTCCGTCTAAATCTTATCCATTTTATATTTATATTATTAATGTAAGTGGAAGTGCTCTATGATATATCTTGCTAGATTGCTTTCATCCTCTTTATGAAAGCAATAAAATTCAAACTAATGGTATCACGTAATGAGAAAGGGAAAGAAGTAACAATTAAAAAGAGAAAAAGTGGGGCTTGCTTTCAGAAAACAAAATGATGATCCATCATTAATAAATTAAGGACATCATTAAATAATTAATATACTGTTAATCGACACTTAATGCCGCAATTTATGTTATAAAGCAAGGTTGGGTCCTCCAATAATCATTAAATAATCTAACCTTTTCCTTTACTGATAGTGAAATTGTCTCTTATTTTTTCTTCAAAATAAAGTTAGGGTGCTTTTCTTCTTCTAGAAAGCCTTTTACCTTGTAGCAAAATGTGACACCATAGCAAAATAATCAAGGCACAAAATTTTTGCCATGCTTCGGATGTGGCAAATCTTTGGGTTATTTTTCTTTTTACTCGATTAAATGGATTCATTTTATTATGTATAAGAAAACTAATATATATAAAGTCGGATTTATGCTAAAATCTGGCTAATCAAAAACAAGTTTATTGGCATCCTAGTAATAGACCATTTAAACACATTAGTTTCAAATCAAAATAGAGTAAAGGAAAATCATTTAAAATTAAAATCAGATTTAAATCACACCCAAAACATAAAATTATTAATAATAATTGAAGCACTCCAAAGATATAATTAGAAAAAGGAAATAAGGTGACATAACTCTAGGATTAGGATGCCAAGATTACAATAATAATTGAAGCATGATAACAAATTAATCCCATGATGTTGATAGATTTCCTTTTGCTCTCCATAATAAGCAAGAACTATACTCTCATGTAATAATACCCTTTACCAACATTTATTAATTAAGCACAAAGCAAAAAAAAAGGGGTAAACATGATGATAGGTATAACTAATATTGTGAATGAATTTAATGCAATTTCTTTATCCTTTCTTGGGTTTTTTTTAAGAAAAGAAAAAGATAATAAATTTTTTTATTAAAAAAAGTATGATAAATGTCAAAGTAAGTTAAACAAAGAAGGGATCCAAGTTTCCCTTGATAATGTGAAAGAAACAATGTTTGGTAAGTACCCAAAAAAAGAAAAAAATATTTAAACTATTTCATCTAATTAATTACATCCTCCACTGAGGCTTTTCCATTGATTGCCATGGGCCATATGTCATTAATTAAATAAAATGGGAAAACTACTAGTCAAATTGTTTGATCTTACCCACCTTACAACAATATAACACTACAAAAAAAAAAATCAATAGAGTTGGGTGAAATAAACAAATATTCACAGTAGAAAAACATGTAATCTTATAAAATAAACCTAATAAATTTAACAATAGTAATTTAATTATTTGGCATGGATTTTTAATTAGGATAACATACCTAACCATATATAATTACTAAAGCTTACTACCATGAAATCATAATTTAATTTTCTTTTCCCATTACTAAACATAATTTTTTTTTTTACTTTTATTAATCTGTGGTCTACTTGAATAGCCGGTAATTATGGTGTTTCCAAGGAATCCTAGATTAATATATAGTACTAGCTTTTCAACATGTGTTTAAAGGGTACTCTTTTTTTTTTACTTAATTAAATTTGGTTATTTTATTACAACATGTGTTTAACGGGTACTTTTTTTTTACTTAATCAAATTTGGTTATTTTATTAAATATAACAAAAGTTGAATGTGATCAAAACAGATCATACAAAGAGAAAACCTTAAAAAGTCTATTGACATAAACATGCCTAACAACCATATCTACATCACACATCATATCGTCACATAAGAAACTCCGAGAATTCTTTAGTAAATTATATTTAGAATTTATAATTAATTTTAAATGATATAAAAATGTTAAAGAGTAAGGACTGAATTACATTGATGTAATGACATTTTTCATATCTTCTCATGTAATTCCTATTGTGTTGAAATTGATTTTTGAATGTAATATCTTATTTCATATAAATCATAACTTTTAAAATTTAATTTGAACCAATCTACTTTCTACCATTAAAAAAAAACATACATGACATAAAAATTTTCCTTGTTGAAACTACAAACAATAAAGTATTTATCACCTTCAATTTTGAAATGATTCACACATTAATATACATATATATATAATATAAAAATAATAATTTTATTATGATTATACGTTACGACTATTTTGATGGAACAATTATTATTATTGATTACATGTGATAAAATATTTTTCTTAATATTGTTATTAATCATCATTATATTTTGGAAGGACATATTACTTTGTGTTTTGCAATCAAAATGTTTTGTTTTTTGGTACAATATACAAAGATATTGTTTTTTTCTTTTCTTTGTTTTTTTTTAAAAATTCTTTGCCCTTTTTGGTACAAATTATAAGTACAAGAAAAAGGGTCCTAAATTAGGGGTAGTAGGGCCTAGGGTAACATAGACAAAAACGTCATTTTCCAACCTCCACGTGGAGGACCCCACCATCTCATGGATGGCAACAAGGAATCAGAGGGACACAGAGAGATCTAGAGTTCTGGATGGATAGGGCCTTCCACATGGGGTAGCTTTGTCTTTTAGGCTTTTTAAATAAAAGTGATAAAAATTCCACATGTTTTCAAATATTGTTTGAGTTTAATATTTGACCGTGCTTCAACAGAAAAGAAAAAAAAATTGTATATATAATTGGCCAAAATAAAGTTAAAAAAATAATTGTAGTAAAAATTTGTACACATCATTAAAATTAATAGAAAAAAAAAAACTTGTTTGATAATTTTGAAGTGCGATACAATTTGGGAACGACGAGCCTCTTTCTCCTTTTTTTAAAACATTTTTTTTGTGAAAATTGTTGTAATACGAGATTAAAAAGTATAGTTGAGAAAATGTTGAAAAAGAATATTAGTAATAGATTAACTAAAATTATATTATGACATTTGAATTTGAAATTTACAACACTATAAAAAGAATAATTTTATTTTGACGAAAATGAATCCATCAAAATGTTCCGATGAATTTTTGTTGGAATATCGAAAAATGAAGTCGCATATGCATTTTTTACCAAATATGTTCAAAATTTGGCTACATTTTTTTTAGAAATTAAATAATATGGAAATTTTGAGTCATTTTGACCCCTTTTTGAGCTAGCTTATATATATAGTAGAAAAACAAATTGATGCTAATTTGAACAACCTTTGTTATTGTTTGATCTGAACATAACTAAGCTATTGGTAGGTCAGATTTTCTTGTGTTCACACAAATATCCTCTGAAGTTTAATATTCGAATATTAAATATGTAATGGTTTTTAATTTGGCCGGCAACTTAGGCCAAATTAATTAATAAGATTTTTTCTTTTGTCATATAATTTTTTGTTCAATGAAATAAATTGAAGATTGTCAAATTTAGTAGAAGTATATGTTAGTAGATGATTATCGACAGATTTTATTTCGACGGAGATGAATCTATCGGATATAATTTATAGAAATATTCCAATGAATTTTTGTCAAAATACCAACCGATGATATTTCAGGCTATTTCCTGTGATGAAAATTTAAGATCAGAATTTGATATATATTTCTTTGATGATGAATTTTACCCACATGGGCACTCTATCCTTCATATTTTTGTGTTAGAATTTTGGTAGGTATCATCTAGCAAAAAAGTGTCTACCAAAATTGTGACAATAATGCTATCTTATCATGAAACAATCAAAATAGGCATTGATTTCATTGAAGAAAATTCGAAGATGGGGATAATGTTATAAGATTAGACCTAAGTGGATTATAATCCACATATTATTAATCATTTGGAAAAGTTCTATTTGGTATGAAACCTAACCTAGTAAAAGTGAGAGCAAAAAAAGCAAAAAGTTAGAATTTAATTAATAGCTTATCTTGGAAGGATTTGTCTATGGTCCCCCATGCCATAAAATTAGTGGACTCATTGATCCTAAAGGTTCCATCTAAAGGTTCCATCAATTCCTTAGTCAAAAATACTAAATATCATCAAAAAGAAAATTTTGCAAAAAAAAAACAAATGACAAAAAAAATTAAGGTACACTTCGTCAATTTTTGGATCACATCATTATATGTCCAATAGCTTTCGTGCAATCATATCCATAATAAATCCAAACCCTCGATCTCAAGATTTAATTATTTTAATTGATAAATCTTGAACAGAAACAAAAAATCTATAAACTTTGATTTGATTAATTATATCTTTTCTTTTAATGAAAATTAAAATATCTTAAAGAGAGTGTCGATCGAAAATAGAAAATACTTATATTTTAGCAATAAGCCTATTGCAAATCTTCACGAAAGGTATGGTCCTCCATGCCACACCTTTGAGAAGAGGAAAAATATCAGTTTTGGGGAGTACTTTTGTTCATCTTTGTACTTCCTTGTTGTTTTTGTTTCTCAATGGAAAAAGGGAAATTTGGCTATTGAAAATTTGAAAATTACATATAAAAAAAAAATATCTTTGGTGCTATTGTAATAAGAACCCACAAAAATATAAATGGAATTACTTAGTTTCAATTTATATCCATTGATAATAATAAATGCAACATGGACAAAATCAGGATGGAGGCTTAAATCAAAGGGCCTACTCTACAATTTGAAGGGTCATTTCACTATGGAAAACCATTGATGATTAATTTGCCAAGGGACAGAATAGACACTGTTCAACATGTAATTTTCATTTGCGGTACATTCATTACTCTTGGAATTGGCATTCTATTGGACTTCAATAAATAAATTTGTATAGATATACATATATTTTATATTTTAGTTAATTTTTTACTGAAAAAATGTGGGTTTTTTTCCTTCTTGGTCCCCCCTCTGTCCTTGATAGCCAGACTTTGAAGTCTTTCTCTTGTTCCTTTTTGAAAAACAATAATGCCCAAGGATAACCCTGGCAAAAATGTTAAGCACATGTTGAATTGGCCTTCTTTTGAAAGGAGTCAATGGCTGAAATAAGAGTAATTAATCAATGCCAGCACATGCTTAACTATCTTATAATCTTCAATTACAGTTGTTTTTGATCTTTTTTCTGATTCTCTGAGCTTTCTTTGACAATAAACAAAACTTTCTATCTGATACGGCTTCAAAACAAAGTTTTACTGCTGAGTACTACATGACCCCAATACCTTAAAGCCTCTCTAAACAAATTTGGGAAAAAGCCATAAAGCATATGACAATGTTTTACACAATTCTTTGGGTGTTTCAGTTGATCATATATGCTTTTTTTTTTGGCCTGAAATAGAAACTTAACTTACTCTTCCTTTCTTTAATTAGGAAAACTTTTCATAACTTAAGCATGGTTGATACATTGCAAGATCAGGAAAACCAAGTAGGAAGATGAAGCCTCCATGGATTGCCAAGAGCGTCAATTATGAGCAAGAGGAAAGAATTACCATAAAGCAAAACCTACCCTGCACTAAACTCCTGACACTTTGACTTGAAACACCGTGAAAACACAACTAGACAACTGATCTGTAATCTGAATTATTCATTTCATTTCACATTACAGAACAAAATTACATGGACCCCACTATTTTTTTCTCACCGTTGGTACCTTACACCGTACCCCCTTCCCTTCATTTTCCAAGCAACTCCATCACCTCTCTTATATATAACCCCACCAACACTCTCCAATCTTCATCTATCTTCAAGAACACACAGAAAAAAAAAAGAAAAACCAGAGAAGAAAAGCTTTCTTCCCCATCTTTTGTTCTCCATTTCCGTAGCTTTTGCATGGCAGTGAGATTATTGTCACATGAGTTATCTGACCTCTGTCTTGGCAAGCCAGCGCTGAGGTCACTGTCTATAACATCCACCATTGCTGATGCAGTTGAGGTCTTGAAAACCTCTGATGAAAACTTTGTAAGTGTCTGGAGTTGTAACCATAAGGCTAAAACTGCTTCAGGGTTTGAATCAGCTGCTAGGTTTTCTGATGATGATGATGATGATGAGTGTAGATGTGTAGGCAAAGTTTGCATGGTGGATGTGATTTGCTATCTCTGCAAAGATGAAAATTTGGTGTCACCTTCTGTGGCCCTGAAGGAGCCTGTTTCCGTGCTCTTACCTAAGATTCCTGACCTTGTTATGCATGTGGAGCCATCTTGCAGGTACAGATAATGGAAATGTTTGGTTTATTTTTGAGTTTTTTTCTTTTTGCTCAATGTTTCTTTTTTGAGTTATCCAAAGTTCTCTGTTTTCTTTTCTGGAATTTCCTTCACTTCTTTCAATGCTTTGGCTATCTGGGTTGTTTTACATTTTCCCAGTTTTTGTTTTATCCTTGGGTGTTGTCAAGAATCAAGATAAACATTTTGTTTTGTTTTTGTCAGACTCCAAATTCATGGTCCCTGTTCAAGTCTCTCTTCATTGAAAACAAAATCAACAGATTTATTGCTGAATTTCAAGTAATTTTCCAAATAGTAAAAACATGTGAACAAATTTTTGGTGAATCTCCAGTTAACTTTAATCTCTGTTCTGTTTTTTCAGCTTGTTAGAAGCAGTTGATCTTATACTTCAAGGAGCTCAAAACCTAGTGGTACCAATCAAAACCAAGCTCAGCAACAAGAGAAAACAGCAGCAGAAGCCTTCACCAACCGTCACTATACACAAAGGCCGTGAATTTTGCTGGCTAACTCAAGAAGACGTGATCAGATTCCTTCTGAGCTCCATCGGCCTCTTTTCACCAATCCCTGCCTTCTCCATTGACAGTCTTGGCATCATCAACCCCGACATCCTCACCATTGAGTACCACTCCCCTGCCTCGGCAGCCACGGGAGCCATTTCTCGTGCTCTGGTGGACCAAACTTCTGTGGCTGTGGTTGACAGTGAGGGAACTTTGATCGGAGAGATTTCTCCCTTCACCTTGGCCTGCTGCGACGAGACAGTCGCAGCAGCCCTTAAGACCTTGTCCTCTGGGGACCTAATGGCCTACATTGACTGTGGAGGTCCCCCAGAGGACCTGGTCCGGGTCGTGACTGCGAGGTTGAAGGAGAGAAACTTGAATGGAATGCTGGAACATTTCACAATGTCTATGTCTTCTGGTGGATTCTCATCTGCATCTTCATCATCTGATGAGGAGTCCATGACAGCTCCAGTGTCACCATTGCCGCGGTCAGGAAGGCACAGTAGATCAATGAGTTATTCGGCCAGGATGGTGAGAAGAGCTGAGGCAATTGTTTGCCATCCCAAGAGTTCACTAGTGGCAGTAATGATCCAAGCTATTGCTCACAGGGTGAATTATGTCTGGGTTATAGAGGATGATTGTAGCTTGGTTGGAATTGTCACATTTTCTGACATTTTAAAAGTTTTCAGGGAACATTTGGACACCATGGCCTGACAAGATGAGAAGCTTTTTTTTTTTTAAAGTTTTGCTATTATCTGCTAGGCTTTTGTTGAGGCTAATAATGCTGCTGAGGCTGGTAGAAGAAGAATAAAATTTAGGAAAGTTGTGTGAATATGGACCATTTTTTTGTTTCTTTATTTAATTTTGTCATGTGGGATGAGGAGTTTGCTATCTGATTGTATTATTTGCAAGTGTTCTTTATATTTTTTTTCTCTTGTTTTCTAAGCTTATGTTATCTTTTCTTTTAACTTAAGATTATCAAAGAAGTAAAGAAAAGAATGCAAAAGTTCTTCCCTTTTTATTTCAGGATTCTGGTTTGAAGATTCTTCTCATGTGTTTGAAAGGTAGTTCTTGTAGGTCAAGGACCTTACGAACTTGGGAAAAATCAGGTAGTTGGAAAAAGTGAATCACAATCAACATGTGGGCACAATGGACTTGTTTCCCAGTTTCAATGTCTTTAAAAGACTTGTGGAGGAATCATTCAATTCTTCATGATGGACAGCTCATGGGCATGCCTGCTGTTCTAAATAAGTGCATATATGCTGCATGCTTTTATCAAATTGGCCTTACTTTAAGAAGCAGCTTGAGCTTGCAGATTGTAGGCCAGGGCATGTATTCAGTTTATAAGCTTTAAAACAGCATTTAGATGATGAGTTGTGTCATTGTTTTCTCAAGCAGTATTTTCTATTTTGATGGAAGGAAAAGGCATATCCAATTAAATTGTGGTGCTGACAGTTGCAGCAGAAGAAGTTAATGTTCATTTTTTTACTTTGATCTGGTAGGAGCCCCACAAAGAAACTTTTTAATGATGATTGTTCCCACACCTAGCCTATTGATTCTGTTAGTTCAGATCCAACCCTGTTAACCATAGCTCGAAAAGAGATGTGTTGGATACTGGGTAGTCTTCCTTTAATGATCTTACTGCTACAATATCTTGGTACCAACCAAAACTTGGCACAATTTGATTGTTTCTTGGTTGTTTTAACTAGTACTAGCTTATTACTTTCATCTTTTTTGGGGGTAAATATGGCTTCTGCAAACCTAAATTGAATTGGCTTGGATGGACAAGATTTTGCATAAACTTGAGACCCAGGATCATTTGTATTAATATGAAAATATACCTTCCATGGGATTTCATTAGTCTGTTAGAAGGCTTTGGTATGGTCATGTATGTGTCACAGTGGTCCTAGCAGAAATTAGGTAACAGATCACAATCTAAAGGCAGAAATGCAACAGGCTCTCCTTTCAGGTTTGAGATACTGTGATTAATACTACCGTAAAGAGAGAATCTTATGGTTCCTCATTGAAGTATTTGTGAACCATGGAAACCTGAAATCCTGGATGTAGCCTGGGAGAACAACTGAATATGATAATTCCACCATTGCTAGAAACTTAGGTTGGTTGAAATTGTGCTGCTATTACATAAGCCATTCATCTTTTCAAAGATCGAGTTGTGCAAGTGGCTGTCTATAAAGAAGGCTATAAAGAGCAAAGTTGAGGGCCTTCACAGATGGAAAAAGTTGGTGCATACTTTTAGAATAGTGTAATCCTGGAAATTAACCTGCATTTGAAGTTAGCTTGCAGTCAGATTTTGTAGGATGTAAACGACAATGACAATCACTTCCCAACTACAACATATCAACAGATTGTGAATATCTTTCTTTACCATCTGTCCCCCCTCCCCCTCCCCCTCCATTTCTGTTTTAAAAAGAAAGATAAAGGTCAAATTCACACCTAATTATCAGCAACGTTCTGATAGAAGCAACACCTTATAGATAGTATCCACCTGATATCTCATTATTGAGTCTTGTCAGCATATCCCTGAGCTGGCAAAAGACTAAACTTAAAAGGAGGCTGCAAAGTGGTTGGAAGAAAATGGGGATACTACCCAAATTAAGGCTATGCACTTTTATTTTGTTATTAATATTATTTATACCTGACATCAGCTAACTAAAAAGATTTTAATGCAATACATGTCGACGTCACAATATAATAAAATTAAAATTAAAATTAAAATTTATAGTCTCGATTATTGCAATAAAAGACGGTGGTATCATGCAAAATCAAGTCTCATCAATCCAGCTGGTGGATATTTATTTTGCAGAATGTGGATATAGTAATGTGAAAAGGATGGGTAACAGAAATACGTACACAAGGACCAAAACCAAACCTCCTCCTCCTTCCTGATCTGGGTTTGGTTTTCCATGCAAAGCCAAGTTTGTGGTCACCAGGTGTGGAAAGCCCCATGGTTTATATTAAACCTGGAAACCTACCCGTCGCCTTCCAAAAGTTTCCAGGAAATTTGTGAGTATCCGCCGTGCGTGCAGCGGAGAGTGAGGGAGAGATATTGATAACTGAAATACTTGATGCATGAATCAAGCCACCTGGTCTTGGTTCGTTCGTGTCATGCAAGCTAAATTTGTGGTGGATAAACAGGAAAGTTTAGTTTGAGCAGAGATTTAAGGCCTTTAAACAACTAAGACATGGGGGATTTGACGAGCAACCCTAGACATGTAGAAAAGATTATTTCAATATTATATCAATGACATGTGAGTATAAAATAATTAATGATAATTTTAATTAATGTCTAGTAGTCAACTGTTAATTATAAAAACTTATTTGATCCTTGGTTCTTAAGAATTAATTCTCCATTATCGTAGTGCTGGTGATGAAGTCCATGCACAATCTTCCAGTGGCATGGTATAGATTGACTATTCTGGAACATAATACGACCACAAAGTTCGAGTATTTCTAAATAGATGAAATGGTAGAATCATAAAATAAGTTTCAAATTTGTATAAAGATGGAATTTAAGAGGCAGGACCTGAAGTGTGACATAATCCTTGCTTTCACTCCCAAATTCCTAAATTTGTTCAGAGGAAAGTTTTATTCTAGTAGCAAAATAGCTATAAGACTCCAGGTGCATAACTTCCCTGGCTCTAGTGAAATAAGAAATTAATAGTCAAGCAATGTTTAAATACAGACTGATTCAATGCAGAAACGCAAGCATCGGGAGAAAATTTTCCTAAGAACTCCATGTACCATAATTTTGGTAGCAAAAGAATTCAAACCATATGTTATGACGGTTTGAGAAATAAGATCAAAGCAACTTTCTGAACCTGAAGAAGTATACTTCACAAGAAATATCGATAAAATGCCAGGAAGAAAGCAACTATTACAAGCTACATATTCAACTTTCTAAATACAACAGTTAGTGTTCAGCATGCACAGTTACAATTCATGTAATCCTACAAGAACTTTTATGAGGGGGGGAAAAGCAGTGTTTTCACCTCTTGAATAAGAACACAACACTAACCTCCAAAAAGGCAGATGATAGTTATTGCATTTCATCTGCTTTCTGAAAGAAGAGTTGTTTCTTCTTCCATTTCCTGAATAAAAATCTCGGTTGGTTCAAGGCAACCTCTCAATGTGTCATGGCCAAGTTGTGCTCGCTCATTGTCCCCAAACCCAAACATCCTCCCTTTGTGAGTTACCACCACAGTGTGATACAGACCTGTGCTGATCTGAGCAACATGGTGGCCTCTCAAGCTATCAAGGATTCTAGGTCTCATAACTTTATCAGATAAGCTCCTGTCTGGAAACCCAAGGCTCCCAAATCCCATCCACCCAAAGCCATAGACAGAACCACCATCAACCAGAACAAATGTTTTCCTCTTTCTTGCACAAACCTACAGCAAATGGTAACGATGGTCATTCAATCATGCAAGCAAAGCATGCCATTCAATTAGACAAAATCAACTGGATTCTTCTCATGGACACAGATGAAACAGTGGAGGTTAGAGAAGACAAGCATCCATGTCAACTTCAATATGCTTATAGGCATGTCAGAAAGCATTGATATGCAATCACAGTTAAGTATTATCAGCACATTACAGTTCAATTCTTCATTTAATTAAGGTAATAGTGTGCTCCAGAACAATACAATGCTGAACCAGCTAGGTAGGTAATACAGCCTGATATGTGTCACAATGACGTTGAATAGGTCGTACCGAGAAGGCTCATAGTTTCCAAAATTCTATCAATTTTGATGTGGATCCACGTTACAATTAAATGACTGAATAGCGACCGTAACCCATCTTAAAAGCCTTCCACAAGAAAAGGAAAATGGAAAGAGACATAGCTAGGAGGAAGATTTTGATATGGGCTTTCGGCATAGTAAACTTATAATAGCATATTGCATATCCTGATGCACTCAAACATTTCTCCATTGGAAATGTTACAATGATGGATGAAACTAACCTGCACAGCAAGCTGACTCTTAAGGCTGATCAAGTGTTCTGGAAGAGTCTTATCAATCTCATCTCCATGGCCTAATGCACCACAGTAACCTTTCCCCCAGGTATATACCTACAACCAGCATAGAACATTGAGAAACCACAAAAAACACACATAATCAACAACCACAAAGTTCAACTAAATTCAGAGACTCACGTATCCACTGGAATCAAGTGCCACAACATGCTCATCACCAGCAGAGACACGAAGAATATGAATTCCCTTTCTCTTAAATGTCTGGATTGCACGTGGCTGAAACTCGTTGTGCTGCTCCCCATGGCCAAGACAAAAATTAGAACCAGAACCAAAAGAATAAACTGCTCCATTGTCCGTTACAGCTAAAACATAGCTTGGGCCAGCAGCAATCTGAACTACAGAACCAACTCCCTTAAGCTGTTCAACCATTTTGGGGGTTGGTTGGTCTTGAGTGTCACCATGACCCAGCTGGCCATGGGTGTTAGTTCCACATGTATACAGATGACCTTGTCTTGTAAGGAACACAGTAAAATTCAGTCCAGCAGCTACCTGAAACAAGTTGAACCTTTCTAATATTAGACAAGAAAAGCTTTGGAAGAAAACAAGTACCTGCTAGGCGACTTGAAATCTTCAAAACCCATGATGCAAGGAAGATTCAGCAACTTCCCACTAAATTCTCATCATGATAATTATATTAAGGATGCATTATTCATTATTGCAAGAATTATCTATGCTCAGACCTGAAAACAATAAATGAAGTCTTAATCTATCACAAACAACTTGGTTTTTGAGGGCTTAAACCTTGCTCACCAACAAGCTTAAAACAGCAGTTTACACAACAATACTGCATATTGACTTCTCCTGAATTACATGCAAGCATGATGCATCATACTTATTAGGTTTCATGACAATCATCAGCCTAAAAGGATAATATATATAGTGATGACAGAAAACAGCTGGACAGGAACAAAAACCTAAGCCAATCATTCCAAAAATCCTCAAATACAGGGAAAATGAGAAGATAACAGAGCATCAATGACAGAAACAACAAAAAGTACAACCAATACAATTAAGACATTAACATAAAAATACAAAGAAGTTAAAGATCCACTTATTCTACAACCTATAGCACAAGCTGCCACCACCCTGAAGCACATGTTGCACACACAATGGTGATACGCACTCTACCTGTTTACAAGGAATTCCCTTCATTGCTTCGACAAGCCTTGGTCTAAAAATGGGGCGGCTTGTATCTCTGTGGCCACAACAAAAAGATGAATTGTCTCCACATGTGAAAACCTGAAAAATTAATTGGTGACACAACATGAATATGACGACCACTTGGTAAACTAATCACATGTATTTCAGTGTTGACAAAATAAAATGTGCATAGATGAGAAAATGTATTTCACATATAAAATTAGCCAAAACAGTACAACTTTATATACATTCAAGGCAAGGATCACTTAAAGCAAGTTCAACTGAGGCATCTAATAGATAAGAAAACATGTTTTTCAATAGGGCTGCACAACAATGAAGCAACATGAGCTTGGTTCATGCCAAGCTAGATTAGAACTCACCTGAGCCCATTCAACAAAGCTGTGGAGTTTGGCTCAAGTCTGCCGATTTCAAGCTTTTCATCTAAGCAAAACCGAGTTCAACCAAAGGCCTGTTCAACTAATCAGTCATCAGAGCCGGCAATGCAAGCTCATAGATGGCTATCCATACTTTAACAGAGCTCATTATATAGCCAACTCAGACTCATAAATTATACACTCTGCTTTCTAGTCTAGGTTCAGCTTGCTTCTGCCACGAACTTAATGTGGGAACACCATAAAGAGGTTGCTACTGTTACAAACCCTTAGCCCTCAAACCCCTAAGAAAATCATCTGTAGGGTCCACATCTTCATGAACTTTTTTTCAAATTTTCTTTGAATCAAGATATTAGGAACTGATCCAGCACTTAATAAAACTAACCAACTGGCACTATTTAAGAAATAAGAACTAAAGTGATTAAGCCTATACTTCAGAAATCTAAGGTACTCAAGCTTAAGTCAAATATCACTTTAGACAGCACAAATTGTCCAATCAATGCATTAAGAGCCCAGACAACCAAACTATGCTTTGAAAAAACATGCAAACATGCTACATGTTATGTTGCCTATGTATTTGCAATTGGCATTTGCTAGCAAACACAAAATTGAAGATCGTTAATAAGATAAATAACACTTCCTTAAAGACATGTTCACTAGATATAGCTCTAAAAAGTTCTCTGAATGTATTTACTCAGAGGTAAAAAATTCAACATTGGTGTCTTTCCAAATCATAATGTAATGTATTCCTAGTCTGAATCCAAGTTTAAGCAAGGGAATACAACATTGATGTTATCAGCATTTGCAGTCAGGTAAAATTAGACTTTTTCTAAAGGCAGCTGGGTCAAACATTCACAACCACATCAAACACTAACATGCATGTGCAATTACAAAGAAACTAGATTGACATCATCTGCTATGGAAAGATAGTCTGCAGCTCCTTTACAAAATGTAACTGACTCATGCTAACTAACAAACATGGGAAACTGAAATAAGATGAGTCACAAACCTCTCCAGACTGCAATATGAATGCAGCATGATTGTGAGAAGCTGACACCTGCATCACATTAGCTGGAGGAGGGAAGTTAATCCTGGTAAATGCTACACATTGTGTTGTTTCAGGACCATGACCAAGGACACCACACAAGCTGGAACCACAAGAGTACACTGATGAGTTGCTAATTAGCAATGTGTGATACCTTCCAGTTGTTATCTGCATCTGGTAAATCAAACTGATGAATAAGTGTTGAGTAACCAGAACTCTATTGATGGCAACATAGCATCTATAAGAGGTGGAGGCAGAAGCAAAATTGATTTAACAATGCTATGGACATTAAAAAAGAGATAACTTTAAATAACAACTTTTCATATTTTCTTCTATAGTAGGCCTAATATTTTAAACTCATCTAAATTGCTTTTGGGTTCTTGTTGTGAGCTCAAAGAATACTATTTTTCTGCTATTCTAATGCAAAAAGAAAAACTCAAATGTTCCTGACCAAAATACTACTAACAACTATAACTCAATAACATAATTCAGCGTGATAAGCAAATCAAATAATATCATACCAGAAACAAAGTTTTCTAGCAAAAAGCATATGATAAGGAACTATCAAATAACCAATTGTTAAAGCAAGTAAAAATGCAACCCAACTAAATACTGATTAATCCACTCTTAAAGCAGGGTAGAATTTGGCCTAATTTCAACTTAAGCATAAGTTAAGACTTCGTTGGGATGTTGCTTTTATTACATACTATTTGATATTTGTTTCCTGTTTCTTCAAAAATTCCTATAAAATCATATTTGATAACCAGTTAAAAGCATAATTACTCCATAGGAAACTAAAACCAGGCATTTTATTATTCACAAAAACTTTAAATGCCTTCATACTAATATTTCCTTTTATATCCAAACGCGCCAAAAAAGCAAACCATAGAAGAACAAACAGAATCTACGTCTGAACTAAATTCGAAACATTTATCAAGTTAACACACAAAAATTAAAGTTATTGAAAAAAGAAAAAGAAATAGTTACATTGCCTGCAGAGGTTTGGACCATATCCGACGACTGCTCCACTGATTGCAAAAACCTCAAAACTCTCTTCCAATTCCCATCACACCTGTCAAAAACCTCCCTTTGACTACTCCAGCTCATTCCACTATAAACCTCATTCGTCGCGCACAGCTGAAACGCCGCCAGATCCACCAACGACCTGAATTTCGTCGGATAAATCCCGTGGCTCCCTCCGAATGTTCTCGAAGTCAACTCCAGCGACACCAGGTCAACGGCACTTAGCCGTTTGCCTGACGTTAGGATTTCCAAAATTAAATGCGACGGTAATTCCTCTATCGAAAACAACCTACTCCGATCAGCCATTGAATAATTTAAAATAAAGAATTGAATTTTCTTTTTTGTTTTTTGCAATGGAAATGGAAGGGATTTAGGGTTTTGATTTAAAAAAAAATCAAATTTTGAGGCGAAATCTTAAGCAATTAAAGCAAATTATAAAAAAAGCATCGGAAGGGAGGAGGATTGAGAAATTTAATCGCGATTGATGCTTTGATTGGAAACTAATCATCAGATGAGATGGATCTGATCACTCGATCACCGTTCAAAGTTTTTACTTTCAGAGAGAAAGAGAGGAGGTTTGGATTTTCATTGATCTGCCAAAGGAAATGTGAAAAAGGCATATAAAGGAAAAGATCAGTGAACTGAGGAGCTCTTTTTTTCTTTTTAATTTTATTCACTTGGAGAAAATGATATTTGATTTGGTAGAGTCAGTCCTAAGATAACAACAAGAATAGAATTAATGAAATTTCAACACGTATGCAGAAGTTTCCTTCAGATTACGTGTCGGAGGCTGATTGCATAGATGACGACAAGTTAGCGGATCTACACAGTGCTTTCTCGTTTGCAGCAGAAAATCTATTGAAGTTTGTTCAGTTTTTGTCTTTGGTTGTGGATTCCACTAGTTTGTTCGTTCTCCCACGCTGTTCTGTCCGAAAAATTGAATCACACGTGGCGCTCTTAAACATCGCCACCTGGAGAACATTAACCACCCCCTTTTTTACTCAGGCATTGCGCGCCCCCGCGTAAAATAATAAAACGCAGCGTTTTGAATCTTTGCAAACCCTAACCTCCATGACCAACACAGCCCACAGTTATTGCTGCAACCAAATTCCGTCACTAATTCAAATTCATTTTTTTTTTGGTGGGTCATAGCAATGGAGGAAAATAAGAAGGCTGATGGCCTTGAAGAGGAAGGGGGAGAGTCAGAGTATGTATTGCTTGATCTTGATGCTGTTTCTGGGCAGATAGACATTCCTCCAAACGCACCTTACACTCTCTCAGTAGGCTCCGAATCTCATGTTATTTAATTTCTGAAGTTTTTTAAATTTTGGGATTTTTGGGATATATGGGATAGAAGAAGCTTTACCTTAGATCATGTCTACCCTAAAAGAATAGTAGTGTTCTTACTGCTGCTTTAATTATGGAGGAGTTTATACCAACTTGTGTGTATTTATGTGTATGTGTGCCTTGTGTTAGTTGTTGGATGAAATAGAGTTTAGCCTGTTTATGCTTTGGTCCTTTGATTGGAGCTCTGCTGCAGTTGAATTTTCATTTAGTTTGATAGCAATGCATTACTGTAGCTTTTGATGATCTGTTTAGAAGTGTGCCTTCACCTTAGATGTTGCCTACCTTCTTACACTCTTGGTCTACCCTTTCCATATCCTACTTCTCACTCTCCGAACTCCATGAAGTATTTCTTGTCTGGAAATCTTTGTTTGCTTGATGAACTAGTATTTTGTTGTCAGTTTTGTATACGATTTCATTTTTGTTTTTATTTTACGATATTGTGATTATCAGGTTATTATGAATTTCAGGGTCTTGATACGACGAATCCAATATTAATCATAGATGAAAAAGTGAAGCTGGTGAGTTCTTAGCTCACAAAACTCTAGTCTTTACCTTGAGCAAGAAAGGTTCTGGGTTATTTATGTTTTGAAAGTTTTATTTCCTTTCAGGATTACCATTTTACCCAACAACTAGGGACTATGATTTTATTTTTTTATTTAAGTTTCTATATCTAGAAATTCTATTGGTCTATGAAAATTTCAAGTAGTGCATGGGAAGGATGTAAAGAATTCAGAAAACCATCCACTGAATCTGATATTTGCACATAAAATGGAAGATATTCTTTATAGGTTCTTTTCCAAAGCATTCACATTCAAGATTCTAGCTGCCAGGCACTTTCTCCTCCTCTTATTTCTTAAGCAAATCTGTCAAACTCACCCCTTTACAAATTTCTTGCAGTAGTTTGTATGTCCCCAATAGGCTTCAGCTATTCCTCTTATTTTTTACCCCATGGTTTGAACTTTAATAAACACCTAATGATTGCTGGGATCAGAAAGTTTTTACTTAATGAAAACTTTTGTCTTCTTAGTTAGTACTTTTTGCATTTTACTTAATGAAACTTTTATCTTCTGAGTACTTTTTCTGATTTCCAGATTGGAGAATATGAAGAAACAATTGGGACCTGCCTTGTCTTCTCTGAAGATGGTAAACAACTTTTCGTAACATAATCCTTTATAATGGGGGCTAGACCAATAAATTTTAAATAATGAACTAATTTGCTAGCTTGACTAGGATGTGGTTAATTGTCATCCATTCTCTCTCTCTCTCTCTCTCTCTGTGTTGTTATTATTTTACATGCTCATGCGTACGAGAATTGGAAGTTAAAGTTTCCTTTTATTAGTTTTCATATAATAGTAAACAAAAAAAGCATGGAAGAATTAACTATGTGAGATCTTAAAACTGGAATTGATTTTCCGATTACCATTTTTGTTTTCATAAGGATTTTTTTTTGTTTCCTTCTACGTGTTTTGTATGTCTTAGGTGCACAGATTCCAAAAGTTTTTTATTTTTCTATGAAATTGCTGCATTGAATTTGAGGTTAAGTTGAGTCTCTAGCTTTTAGTTTTGTTGAAAATTTTATGCCTAGGGAGCTTATGAGCTGGGACGGACATGAAATTATTGGCATGTACTTTCCTGTCCTAAGTTTTATCTATGTGTCATTCCCTGCTCAAGCTTAGATTAGTTTACTGATAAGGCGTAGGGTTGGTTTATTAATATTGGTACTTTTTTATTTTGTTTATATCCTGTTCCAATTGCATATCAAGATTGCTGGGGAAGTTGCTTCTGTGATTTTCTCACTCGCTTTTCTGTTTATTACTGCACAAATTAAGAATTTGTTGTACCAATTATTCTTTGCAGAACCTTCCCCTGTAGCTCATGAAGAGACAGGTCCATCAGAAGCAAATCTCTTCTCAGGAAAATATATAATTGATCCAAATCAAGCTCCAAGAAAGCAAGTAAAACCAGTTGCCCAACTTCACAAGATTCTAAAGTTTCGACTGTTACTAGATGATGACGCCCAAGATGAAACAAAATCGCCAACTAATTCAAATTCATAAATGGCAAACTCTAATTTGTAGTCACTGTTTAATGTACTTTGTTAATTGTGAAAGTTATTTTAATGTAATTCAAGCATAGTTATGCTCTGCATTTTCCCATACCGCTGTGTGGTACCTAGAGTTCTGTAATATTGCTACTTCTTGGCCGAATTGTAAAGGAGAGCTGTGATTGGAAGTTGGTGGTCAATACAGATTCTTTGTAAATGTTTTTAATCAAATGCGAGGAGGACATTGCCAGGAGTTTGGACCTTATTCTATATGTAAATTCTGATATCATCTGTTCTTTTAGAACCCAAACTTTCAACCATGTCTGAAAAAATAAATTCCTTACAGTTTTTATGGCTAGCATTTCATGATTGAATCATGACTTAAAAACAATAACGTAACTGGAATTTGACAGATTATGGAAGCTGGAAAGTGTCAAATGTGCGAGCCCTTGCTGTTGAATTCCATCACAGACTGATGACTCATAATTTTGGTCATTTCTCTTGCTTTTCTTTGCACTTTATCTTCTTCATTCCACCCTCTTTTTCCTCGAGTGAATATCAATCAAGATGCTAACAACCATTTGCATATACTTGTACCAGTAGTTGATTCACTGCTTGTTTGCTCCATACACTTGTTCTTAACAGGGTTCTATAGTTAGTAAGGGAGTTTGCTTCTGTTACCTGTTGGGTCTTTTTTTTTTTTTTCCTATTCAAGGTCTTGCAGAAGCATCAGCCGGTCTAAGAGCACAAGGAAGGTCCTATTACTTCTGGTATTCTATTTCTTTTTATGCTCATAATGCGGAAGAAAGTGTGCTTATTCTGCTTCATGATTGTCGTGATTTGCTTTCTCTTCTCTGTCTGAGTTATGCTATTCCTTTTCCTCTGTTTCAGTTATAACTTGGTTAATTTTCTGATTCGTTAGTAACATGAATATTATGATCATATGTGCTTAATCTGATACAAATCATTTAGCTAAGGACAACCCAAAGATATTAATGAATGTAGAACTTCATTTGGGAGTTGGAATCTGCAGATTGGCTGGCCTTCAAGAGCTTAAACTTTCCTTTAGTACTGTCGATTGGTATTCAGATGGAACCAATTTCACTCGGTGTAACTAAGCCACTTGGGCTTTCCCACATGAAATACCCAAAAACCGTGGGGAGAAAACATGGGCAGATAATAAAAGTGGAACAAAGTAGTTGACTTTTGACTCTGCAAGTGCCAAAAATTTTAACATAAACAATAAATAAGGCAAATGGAATCCACCCCTACCCTTCAATTTGCTTTAAGTTTTCTTCATGACAGTGTAATACCCTTCACAAAGTATTTATTATAAAAAAAAAATTAAATTAAAATTATTAAGTTATAGTTTTATAAAGATAATAAGTAAATATTATTTTAGTATTTTATTTATTTACAATTATGACTTTGGGTGTCTTAATAATTAAAAAAATAGAAGAATGAGTCTTTAAGTAAAAGAAGAAGTTTAATTAAGTCAGTTTTATTATCACGTTTAAGTTAGTGGAATTAAGGTCAGTTTATTTATCCATTTAAGTTAGTGGGGTTAGGTAGTTTATAAGTTTTAAAAGAACAGACAACAACTTACGTTAGTTCATTTATCAGATTCAAACAACAGACAGTCAGAAAGGCTTAATATCAGGGAAGAAGAAAGACAGAGGAGAGGGAAAGAGATTGCTGATTAAGGTATGTTTGGGAATTATATTTTCATAATTTGGGTACAAAAACCCTAAATTAGATATATTTTCTTTTTTTTTTATTTAATTCGGTACTTTTCTGATGACTTTCCGGTAGCATGATGGGTACCAATGGAAAGGCCTTGAAAAGATCTTTCCAATGGTTTTTGTAGCATCTTGTTTGGCCTTATGGTTAGGAATATATGAATTTTTGAAGTTAATTAGAAATCTGGTTTTCAACAGTTTTGACAGCCCGACTTTGGGTCACCGGAACTCCATATTCCGGTGACGTTTTTGGTCGTTTCTTTGAGGGCTTTTGAAGTATGAAATTAGATGTTTAATTTGGCGTCAATAGCTCAATTATAGGCTTCCTGTGTTAAGAGAATTGGAGCCTCAAAGTAGGCTCATTGATACTGGAAACCCAGAAATCTGGGTATTTCTGTGATGATTTCTTGGATTTTGGCTTTCGAAACTTAGGAATCTTGTGGTCTTTTTAATCTAAACAAATTTTGGTCTTGTAGTATGATATGCATACTTTAAATTGGTGTTGATTTCATCACTGGAAATAATTCGGGTTAAGAGTTATAAGAGTTCAAAGTAGGCCAAATGGCCATTTAGATTCTGAAAATTTCAGAAAACAGAAAATTTCTTTTTTTTAAATTTGTTTTAAAATTTGATTTTAATTATTATGTGATAAATTCTATTGTAAATTTCATAAATATTGGATATGTGATTTCTACTGTATTTTTATGTTAAGAAGTGTGTATCTTTATATTTTATAAATTTATTTCTTAAATTAGTAAATTTTATAAAAATATCAAAAATTAAGGATAAAAATTATAAATATGATTTTTTTATGAATGAAATTAGTGTTATCTTTCTATCAAAAATTAAATCGTTACTATTTTATGATTTAAGTTTAATTCTCAACCTTATTGGAAATTTTATTTAATTCAAAAATATAAATAATAAATAAGTATATNAAAAGTTCAAAAATTGTAATAGGAGTCGCTACACACCCTAAGTGCTTATGATGGTCAACGAAAAGTCGCCTTGTAGGATCTGTTTGCAAATTTAGTTCTGATTTTTGTGTTTCTCGAAATACTAGGCTACTAAGAGGATTTTCGGATTTGCTACTTGAAAGTAAAATTTACGAGATCATGTAAGTGACTGATATCCCTTCGGTGTTTTCACACCTTAAAAATTAGCTTCAATATGAATTTGTACATGAGATATAATATTTTGTCCTATGATTTATTAAAAATCGGGTTAAGCATGCAAAAATGTATATGTATATGAGTTTATATGTTGGATTTAGAATGTGGTTTATGCAAAACGTGATTTCTGAATTGGAAATTTGTTCATGACTTGGTATAATGTATACGTATATGTTTTCGCGAATATAAACATAAATATTTAGTTTGAAACGAATATGTTTTTGAGGTGTATGAGATATGCTTGAGAAATTTAATACACTGTTTTATGAACTTTGGGTAATCTAAAAATATATATTTCTATTTTGTCTCCTAGTATGGCTATGCTCTGACCCTGCCAATGGAGGTTAAATGTTGGCCATGTCGACATGTACTCTGTGATTAGAGATCGATCTCCCAACCGTACCACCAGTTACAGAATAGTGGTATCTGTGATATCTGTTCAATGCAGCCAATGGTTGCTTCTTCTGACCCATGCCACTGGGGTTAATTGTGGTTCTATTTCTGACCTATGCCACAAGGGTTAAGTGTGGTCGTAGCATGTTACAGGAGACCATTAAAAGTTAAATATGGTGAATATATTTGTTCTGTTATTTGAATGCGCAAATTTTGAAGTATGTGATTCCAAATAAGATTACCCAATATTTTGTCTTGGCATTTGTAAATGATATTTTGCCCTAAATGTTTTAAGTATGCTTAATCCGGCTGAAGGGATGTTAGTTATTTGCTGAGTAGTTGGACTCACCCCTACCTTCAAATTTTGTTCAGGTTGTGATTTGGTCAACCACGCGGGAACTTTGGGGGGTGATGTTTAATTTAGTAGCACTTAAATTATCTATGATTTATTTAAATATTATGAACATCGTACTATCTTAATTAGTATTCAGACTTTTATCTTGACTCAGTAGCTTTATGGTTTTAGAGATTTAATTTTGAATATTGTCAAATTATGATATTTGGAAATTCTGTCAACAGATATAGTTTATAAATCACTAAATTCTTCAGGTATATTAGTCTCTTTTAGTAATGATTTAAGATATATATTTTAGAGCCTTGCATGTCTGTGGGATTATATCTTACAGGTATGCGGCGTCTGTCATGTCTCGGGTCTGGGGCGTGATAGACAGTTTCCATGAAATTGACCATGTAGGTTATTTCCCTTCTCCTGGTTGTGAACCTTCCCTGGTACCTCCCTTGTTTGTTCTTGGTATTTCTTCCTTCTATCCTTTTTATTTGCTCCACAGTCTATACACCTTGTCTAGCATAATTCTACCGCTGGCAAGGTGATTGCTTCTTTTTATTAGCTCGGTTTTTTCTTCACTGCCTTACAGAAGGTAACTTTAATTTCTAATACTCTTTCTTTTGACTCTTAAATCATGAGAGATTTCATGCATGCCATGAAATATTTTTCTGCTCTTTTCTGCTAATACTTTCTCAGCTTTACTATGATCTTGACGAGTCTTGACGTTGATAGTTGTTGATTTTGGTTATTAACTTGTTTGAAATATTTTTTGGATGCTTCATGCTCAAGATGCATGAATATTTAGATCAAGCACTTAGATAAGGCAGGATTAAGAACTGCAAAACCCAACTAATCTGGTAGAGCTTACTTTTTAGATGAGGAACTAAAGTCAACAAAATAAGCAGTTTGAACTGAAGTAGCTGGAACTTTATCGAAAGGGGTTCTTAAGGGAGCTCTTTAGAGTCTGTTTCTACTTTTGAAATTCTGTTTTGTTATTACAATTAGTTATACTTATAGCTGCAAATTGATGAGTAAATTTCAAATTGTTGCAGGTATCCAGATATTTTCTCAGGAGTCCAGACATACCTCTATATCTCTATCCAAATTGTGTTAAAATGAGTAAAGCATTAAAAAGTTTCATGCATGTGGAAATTTTGGTTATGAATGTTGACTATTATGGACTTGTCAGAAAGTTTGTTTTTGTTTCTTTTACTGTTTTTTGCAACATTGGCCTTGGATTTATGAGAGAATGAAGAATTTGTTGCTAAAGTGACAAAAGCCTGGAGCTCAGAATTAGAAATCGTACTAAATTCTGAGGAATAGCCAACTTGTTTACCAATTATAGGCTTCTTAAACTATCTGTTTACTGCATGATTTCTTTTAAAGTTTACATTGTCATGACAAAGCATTCTAATGCCGTGTATTGGGTGTTATGCAGGGACTTAACTGAACAAGTGGGAAAAATTTTTGAAGTTGCATATACTATATGGAGTATAATTGGAAAGCCCTGGGATTTCCCTGGAGGCTTTGATCAGAATTTAAAACATATGAAGTGAAAAAGGGATGCGCTAAATGGTCAGAAGGAAGACACGACATCAAGAATTAAAGCAGAGCTGCATCCGAGAAAGAAAGTCAAGAAAGAAGTTGAGCTGTGGGTGGAAAATGCTGAAAGGATAAATGTCGAAATACAGAACCTAGAATCTGAAGTTGAAGCTGGCAGCTTTCTCTCATGCGGATTCCTTGGAAAGAATGTTCGTAAGAAGATAGAAGAAGTTGAAGAACTTCTTGAAAAGGGCAGATTTTCTGATGGCTTAGTTGTTGATGATCCTTCATGGACTGGACAGGTGTTTCCAACGCCAAGTTTAGTTGGTGAAACAATAAAACTTAAGAAGGATGAAATTTTGGGATACCTGATGAATAATGAGGTTGTAAAGATTGGAGTTCATGGAATGCCAGGAGTGGGGAAAACAAGTGTCATGAAGCTTGTCAACAATGAACTCCTAAACGATGCAGACAACTTTAATATTGTAGTATGGGTTACTGTGTCAGGAGAAAGAAGTGTTGTTGTACTACAGAATAAGATTGCACGGGCAATGGGTGCTGTTATTTCTGAAGATGAAGATGAAACAATAAGAGCTGGGATACTATCTGAAATATTGGGTCAAAAGGGCAGGTATGTGTTAATCTTAGATGATGTACGGGAGCATTTTTCTCTCGAGGAAGTTGGAATTCCTGAGCCATCTGCAAGTAATGGGAGTAAATTAGTGCTAACAACCCGATCATTGGATGTATGTCGACGCATGGATTGTCAAGAAATAAAATGGAAACACTTCCTGAAGCAGATGCGTGGAGATTGTTCTTGGAAAAAGTTGGTCCAGATTTAATGAATATTGCAGATTTAGTGCCAGTTGCAAGATCTGTTGCTCAGCATTGTGCTGGTTTGCCACTGGCAATAATTGCAGTTGCTAGTAGCATGAAAGCTGAATATAGCCTTCCTATATGGAGGAACGCATTCAATGAATTGAATAGGAATGTCCAGAGTGTCAATGGAGATGTTAAAGACATGGTGATTCAGAAATTGAGATTCAGCTATGATCGTTTGAACGATCCAAAAATTCAGGAATGTTTCCTCATTTGTGCAGCATATCCTGAAGATTCTGGCATCCATAAGGAGCATCTGATAAGGAACTGGATTAGAGGGCGATTAGTGGATGATATGGGTGACATGCAAGCAAACTTAGACAGAGGCCAGGCTATCCTAAGAAAACTTGTTGACAATTGCTTGTTAGAAGATGTTGGGAATGGAACAGTGAAAATGCATGATCTTGTAAGAGATATGGCATTGCGTATCCAACATCAGCTTTATTCCTCATAAAATTAACTTTCAATTAGAGCCAAATGTACAAAGAGTAGGTGCCGGTGCTGTGGAAAGGAAAGACATATCAAAGGGAGTGATTGTTTGCTATTTTGTTTCCCAACAAGCTGAAATTCCCAAGGAACATCCAGACATGGCTCTATGTATTTCTTAGTAATTGAAGAAAATAAAGAAGTCCTTCTTGTTTTAATCCTAGCGTTATGAAATAATTAACACTATAAGGAACCTAGAAATTGTCGCATATGAAACACTTCAGCCTGCATTGATCTTTTTTCCATCTGCAAATGACAAAATTGTGGCATACAAGTATGGAATCCACTGACTTGGGATTCATAATTTTTCTAACTTGTTTCATTGCTCTTTACTTTGATCCTTTCAATGGTAGCCAAGTGGTATCATTAACAAAGAACTCACTGCATTCTGACTTTCTGAGGGCTTCCATCGCTACTGCTCTTTCTTGTCTAAACAACTAGTCAAAGGTGGGTTCCATTCTCTGCATCTTAATTTTAAGTTTCATGTACTGCAACAAAGCTGCTATTATATTCTTTATCATGCTTCCAATACAAGATATTTTTGGTCCCTATGGTATTTTTCTTTTTGAAATCATTGAGTTAGGCAAGAAACTCTGTAACTTCCCATTTCTTGCTTCCTTCTTATATCAATAAAATGCAACAAAATTACTTACCTAATTCCATTATATGCTCTTAATTCTGATATCTAATTACTTACAATTACACTTCAAAAAAATGAGTTCCTGAGTGATTTTCTTCCTTGTTTATATGCTTATATAATTATTTTTTTTTGAAAGGTGATTTTATTAGCACTAAGCCACCATGCCATCCAAAACATTTTAACTGTATGCTAAAGACTTGTACTGGCATAAGACATGTAGCTTGTGTAACAAGAAAAATACAATTACCAAAGGGAAATTGCTTCATAGAGTTCTTTCCAGTTTCCTTCCCTAACTTGAGCTAATGAAACCAAAAGAGCTCTCTACCCTTTTCCTAAGACGTGCTGTACAGAAGAATAACAGAAGTTTTAAGATTTCATCAAGCACGTCTTTCTGTGACCTTTTCTAAACAGAAGAAAACGTCAAATGTAGGATCCAATCAAGAACCAAACAAATCAGAAGGTCCCGGCAATCAAAGTCCACCATTCAAGAACTTTGCTTGCACTTTCTGCCATCCACAAAAAATCTTATCAAAGCACTCAAGAACAGCCGGAACAGAAGAAAACAACATTCTTCCCAGGCTGCTGCAAGCAGTGCCTTCTTTGCTCTCTTCCAACGTCAAGGACTATTACCGTAGAACCATTTCTCAGACGAACAATGGCACTTCTACTAATCATCCTTGGTACACGACTTTCAAAAGCTCCAAAAGCTATGCTATAGGACTTCCCAACCTGTTGTTCTTTAAGCTTACTTCCACAGCAGATTGATCGCCCTCTTATGCAGCCAACAACGTCCATCATGCTCCTCCTGGAACTGCTAAACAGCCTTATTCACCACTCCACCTGCATCATCAGTAGTTGAAACACCCATCAGGCCATCAACGCCTCTCTTCCCTACCATCCTTCTTCCTCTCCCGATCCCTTAAATCCCCTGCTAAGGAGAAAGTCCCTTTGTGGCCTCAAGGAAAAAAGAGGGCATTCATGAGAACCCCTGCCAGCTCCAATAGAAAATTCTTTAATATAGAAGAAGCGCCAGCAGCTCCCTTCACCCAACCAAAAGTTCCCCATCCCTTGTCTCCTGCTCCCACTTCCATTTACCTTTCCTCCCTTCAACACTCGTTCTCTCCCTCCCTTTCAGTTTCAGCTTCAGAACTTTAGACATACTTCACCACATTACTTCCTTGATTCTCCTTCTACTCACAATGAATGAAAGGATTTCATGATCAACCCTGCCAGCTACTAATGTCAAAGGAAGGAACACCAGCAACCCATCCACCAACCGATTTCATAAAAAATTCAACCATCGCCAGCCAACAAACTCTCCCACAAAGAACCCACTCCAACAACCCCAACCCTCACACACAAGTTCCCCATCCCTTACGCAAATCTTCCCCTGCCTCCCACTTCCATTTCCATCGACCCTTCGAATGCTTACTTTCTCAGAAGGGTCCCTCCATCAATTTCTACCTATGACAGCTTTGCAATATCCACAGTAAAACACCAAATCACAGAAAAAAAAAAAATGAGCAAAGGAGAAGTTGTTAAAACCCATAATTTAACTCTCGCTGCCCCAAAGATCACCAGTGTTAACTTATGGTCATCCAACCATTCCTGAAAAAACTAGTTTCAAAACTTTCAGCCAACCAATTCAAAAACTATTATCCTATACAATTATGAAACAATATGTTTGATTCACATCTTTGATCTCTTAACTTGACTAATGGAGTCTACTTCATTTACTAGTGGCTATGATTATGTGGATAAAATCTACTGGGATACATTATAACGATCATTTGGTGTTACGTATAGGGACGTACGACCATGGATTTTATTCTGAATAAGGTTTATAAACACTGGGACAATCATAGAAGCCTTCACCAGAACATGATTAACCTAAAAGGAAAATTGGAGGGTTTAAATTCCCTGAAGGAAGACACTGAATCAAGAATGAGGCTAGAGCTGCATCCGAGTAAGCAACTCAAAAAAGAAGTTCATCTATGGTTGGAAAATCTTGAAAGAATAAATGGTGAAATACAAAACCTTGAACAAAGAATTGAGGAAAGTAGTGCTGTCTTACGTCCCTGCTTGATAATGGCCAACCATCTCCTCCTCCTTTTAAGCAAATCGTTATATCTTCATGGGAATGGTGGGTATCAGTGAAGTGGGACCATCCCAATGCCAAGTCTCTATTTGAACCATTTGTTGAGTTCAGTGACCACTGATTTGTATATCTCTCTCCTTATTTGCCTGACAAAAATGGTACGTAACTCAACAAAGCATCACTCCTTTTCTATATGTCTTATATTATGTTAATTGATTTCAAGCATCTCTCTCCCTTGATCATCTATTCACTTGAAAGTAAGCAGTCACATCTGCTTGTTTGTTGGTTAGTCGACATCTACTGCATTTGAATTTCAAATATAAATCATATACTAATCATTATTTCTGTTGAACATTAATACTTAATCTGTGAAGCAAGTTTCCTGAAGTCATTGGCGGGGAGTATCAGTTCTGGAGGTTGAAGAAGTTTTTCAAAGAACAAAACGTTGCCGTTCGAGACTTAAGAAAAAGCTGAGAGCAATACGATGGTTCGTAGTGTCGTTTAGTTTGTTTCTTATTTTTCAGTTGTTATACGCAGTGTTAAGTTGTCGTTTTTGGTTAAGTTGAGTCCAATAGATATCATTTTGATGTCGTTTTAGTCTGGTTTTTCATTTCTGTTTTCAAGGCTAACGGTCATGGATCCTTCTTCTTGTTTTTTGTTGAAGCTATGCTTTGATTGCAGTGAAGTTTTCCTCTTGATCCGGTTTATGAGGAAAGTCTGTAATTGCTCAGTATAAATACAATTTTGAAAATTGGATCCGGCTTTTTGGATCCAATATTTTGAGCACAAATTTCTTTCTCTGTTTTTCTGCTCAAAATCTCTGAACTTCTTTAACTAATTTTCCCAGAAAAATCAATGATAAGTTGTTTTCTTCAATTTGTATCAGAGCACTGAGTGATCTTAAGGGCCTAGGTGGTAATATAATGACTTCCAGATTCAATTCATCAACTCCACCAAAGTTTACCGGAGAGAACTATTCTTTCTGGAGTGTGAAGATGGAGGCATATCTCAGAGCCTTCACGTTGTGGGAAACAGTGGAAACAAATGAGGAGCCAGTGCAAAGGAGAGCTAATCCGCCTATAGCTCAGATTATGCAATTTGAGGAAGACAAAGCAAAAAGGTACAAAGCTCTGTCTTGCCTTCACTCAACTTTATCTTATGAGATTTTTGCTTGGTTATGCACTTGAGATCTCCTAATCAAATTTGAGATTATCTGAGGGATGAAGTTTTTGGAAGTGAACGAACTAAGCAAATTCAGGCTTTCAACTTAACTCAAAAGTTTGAAATGCTTAGAATGGAGGGTAGTGAGAACATTATAGCATGTTTGGTACAGGGAATAGCTAAGCCATTCTCTGTCTATTCCCATGTATTCTCTTTACCCCTGTTTGGTAAACAATGTCATAAGGAATAACTATTATTTAGTATTAGCTATTTCTTAAAATGGGGTGAAACTCAGGCTTAACTAAACCCAAGCTTCCCTATGGATTTGCTATTTTATGGCTGGGGAATAGCTTTAAAATCTGATAAGATTAAAATACCCTTTATAACTTAAAAATATTACAACCTTAGACTTATATATATTTCTTTTTCTTATCAGTTTTCCTTCTTCTTTCTCTCTCTTATCACGTTCTTGCCTCTCTCGTTCTCTCTCTAACTTGCACTCATCACTGGAGATGATGATGGCGGCGATGATGACGGCGGTTTCATGATCGAATATGGTCAGAAAACATCAATCTAGTACTTTTCGACAAGATTCAATCGAAAAGTTACCGGATTTGGGATCCACGACCTGATTTGGCTGCGAGAAGCACCGAATCTGGTGCTTCCCGACTAGATCCCCACGGTCGGATCTAGCACTCCACAACTAGATCTAGTCACTGAAAGCACCGATTTGGTGGCTTAGTGGCCAGATCCAGTCACATAGTGTGCCAGATCGACATTTCATTACATCGATCACATTTCTGATGGCTGGCCCATGGAGAAGAAGAAAGGAAAAAGGAAAAAAAATAGAATAAAAAAGAAAACATTATTTATAAATTTAAAAATTAATATTTTAAAATTAATATTTTATATATAATTTAAACATTATTAATATTAATATGGTAAAAATATTAAATATTAATATTTTAAAATATTAATGTTTTATTTATTAAATTATTAATATATTAAATTTTTAATAAACATAAATAAAAAATAAAAAATGAAAATAAAAAATAAAAAATTTTACTAATATTTTAATAATAAAATTATTAAATTTTAAAAATTTTAATGAAAATAAAAATTAAATAATTAAAAAAATTTTGCTTATATTTATCTTTTGGTATAAATTTTACTAAATTATGTAAAGAGTATTTTGTTGTTTTAAAAAATAAATATTATTATAATAAAAAGTTTTA